>NC_141877.1:550219967-550370523 GCF_056163025.1 Triticum urartu
GATCACTGGACAGCGGTCAAGAACATCTTGAAATACCTGAAAAGGACTAAGGATATGTTTCTCGTTTATGGAGGTGACAAAGAGCTAATCGTAAATGGTTACGTCGATGCGAGCTTTGACACTGATCCGGACGATTCTAAATCGCAAACTAGATACGTATTTACATTAAATGGTGGAGCTGTCAGTTGGCGCAGTTCTAAACAAAGCGTCATGGCGGGATCTACGTGTGAAGCAGAATACATAGCTGCTTCGGAAGCAGCAAATGAAGGAGTCTGGATGAAGGAGTTCATATCCGATCTAGGTGTCATACCTAATGCATCAGGTCCAATGAAAATCTTTTGTGACAATACTGGTGCAATTGCCTTGGCAAAGGAATCCAGATTTCACAAGAGAACCAAGCACATCAAGAGATGCTTCAATTCCATCCGGGATCTAGTCCAGGTGGGAGACATAGAGATTTGTAAGATACATACGGATCTGAATGTAGCAGACCCGTTGACTAAGATCCTTCCACGAGCAAAACATGATCAGCACCAAGGCTCCATGGGTGTTAGAATTATTACTGTATAATCTAGATTATTGACTCTAGTGCAAGTGGGAGACTGAAGCAAATATGCCCTAGAGGCAATAATAAAGTTATTATTTATTTCCTTATATTATGATAAATGTTTATTATTCATGCTAGAATTGTATTAACCGGAAACATAATCCATGTGTGAATACATAGACAAACAGAGTGTCACTAGTATGCCTCTACTAGACTAGCTCGTTAATCAAAGATGGTTATGTTTCCTAACCATGGACAAAGAGTTGTTATTTGATTAACAGGATCACATCATTAGGTGAATGATTTGATTGACATGACCCATTCCATTAGCTTAGCACCCGATCGTTTAGTATGTTGCTATTGCTTTCTTCATGACTTATACATGTTCCTATGACTATGAGATTATGCAACTCCCGTTTACCGGAGGAACACTTTGTGTGCTACCAAACGTCACAACGTAACTGGGTGATTATAAAGGTGCTCTATAGGTGTCTCCAAAGGTACATGTTGGGTTGGCATATTTCGAGATTAGGATTTGTCACTCCGATTGTCGGAGAGGTATCTCTGGGCCCTCTCGGTAATACACATCACATAAGCCATGCAAGCATTGCAACTAATGAGTTAGTTGTGAGATGATGTATTACGGAACGAGTAAAGAGACTTACCGGTAACGAGATTGAACTAGGTATTGAGATACCGACGATCGAATCTCGGGCAAGTAACATACCGATGACAAAGGGAACAATGTATGTTGTTATGCGGTCTGACCGATAAAAGCTCTTCGTAGAATATGTAGGAGCCAATATGAGCATCCAGGTTCCGCTATTGGTTATTGACCGGAGACATGTCTCGGTCATATCTACATTGTTCTCGAACCCGTAGGGTCCGCACGCTTAAGGTTTCGATGTCAGTTATATTATGAGTTTATGAGTTTTGATGTACCGAAGGAGTTCGGAGTCCCGGATGGGATCGGGGACATGACGAGGAGTCTCGAAATGGTCGAGACATAAAGATTGATATATTGTAAGCCTATATTTGGATATCAGAAGTGTTCCGGGTGAAATCGGGATTTTACCGGAGTACCGAGAGGTTACCGGAACCCCCAGGAAGGTATATGGGCCTTAGTGGGCCTTAGTGGAAGAGAGGAGAGGTGGCCAGGGCTGGGCCGCGCGCCCCTCCCCCCTAGTCCGAATAGGACAAGGAGAGGGGGGTGGCGCCCCCCTTCCTTCTCTCTCTCCTCTTTCCCCCTTCCCAAATCCTATTCCAACTAGGAAAGGGGGGGGAATCCTACTCCCGGAGGGAGTAGGACTCCTCCTGGCGCGCCCTCTCCTGGCCGGCCGCACCCCCCCTTTGATCCTTTATATACGGAGGCAAGGGGCACCCCTAGACACACAAGTTGATCCACGTGATCATATTCTTAGCCGTGTGCGGTGCCCCCTTCCACCATAGTCCTCGATAATATTGCAGCGGTGCTTAGGCGAAGCCCTACGACGGTAGTACATCAAGATCGTCACCACGCCATCGTGCTGATGGAACTCTTCCCCGACACTTTGCTGGATCGGAGTCCGGGGAACGTCATCGAGCTGAACGTGTGCTAGAACTCGGAGGTGCCGTAGTTTCGGTGCTTGATTGGTCGGGCCGTGAAGACGTACGACTACATCAACCACGTTGTGCTAACGCTTCCGTTGTCGATCTACAAGGGTACGTAGATTACACTCTCCCCTCTCGTTGCTATGCATCACCATGATCTTGCGTGTGCGTAGGAAATTTTTTGAAATTACTACGTTACCCAACAGATAGTACATGAGTATGTGTGTGCGAGCAAGAGTTTCATCTGAAGTTAATAATATCCACGATATTTAGCTCATGCCTTAACTCGCGGAATCTTGCTTCATCAAGGGGCTTGGTGAAGATGTCTGCTAGTTGATTCTCGGTGTTGACATGGAGTAACTCAATGTTTCCCTTGGCCACATGATCTCTAATGAAATGATGATGAATCTCAATATGCTTGGTCTTGCTATGTTGAACCGGATCCTCGGCGATCTTGATGGCACTTTCATTGTCACACCAAAGAGGCACTTTGTCACATTTTACACCATAATCCATCAAAGTTTGCCTCATCCATAATAATTGGGCACAACAACTTCCGACAGCAATATACTCGGCTTCGGCTGTGGAGAGAGATATACAATTTTGCTTCTTTGAAGACCAACTTACCAACGATCTCCCTAGGAATTGACATGAGCCGGATGTGGACTTGCGATCAACCTTGTCCCCGGCCCAATCCGAATCCGAGTAACCCATTAACTCAAATGATGATCCCTTGGGATACCAAAGGCCCAAGTTTGGGGTATGAACCAAATATCAAAGGATCCTTTTCACTGCCGAATAGTGGCTCTCCTTAGGAGCGGATTGAAATCTTGCACACATACACACACTCAACATAATATCTGGCCTAGATGCACAAAGGTAAAGCAAGGAACCGATCATAGAGCGATATACCTTTTGATCCACTTCTTTACCATTTGGATCAAGATGAAGTTGACCATTTGTGGCCATGGGTGTCTTCATTGGCTTGACATCTTGCATTTTGAATCTCTTGAGCATGTCTTGGATATAACGAGACTGGTTGATGAAGGTTCCGCCTCTCAATTGCTTCACTTGAAAACCGAGAAAGAACTTCAACTCTCCCATCATGCTCATCGCAAATTCCTTAGTCATAAGATTCTCAAACTCAACGTTAATAGCATGGTTAGTTGACCCAAAGATAATATGTCGGGTGGTAGGTGCGACATATGCCAACGGGTGGCTTATCATTGTGGGAACCAGTAAGACGTCGCCGGTGCCTGGAAGCGGGATGAGGTGAAGACATGCACGCCGGCGAATCTTACCCAGCTTCGGGGCTCTCCGTGAAGATAACACCCCTACTGCTGCTCTGCGGGGTCTCCGCATGATCACTAGATGAACAAGTAGCTACACGATGCTCCTTGAGCTGTTTTGTGAGGAGAAAAAGTAGAGCACGGCTAGCCCTCCTCCCCTCTCTATGTGGTGTCTAGAACTAGCTTGGATCAACCCTTTGCATGGGTGTCCCGGGGGGTTTATATAGGCCTACCCCCCGGGGGTGCAATGGTAATCCGGCTGGGCGTGGGGCCCAGCCGTCTGTGGCTACACTCACCGGCTTCTGCACCGGCTGCTGGGGCCCGCCGGCTGGTGGGTCCCGCCGGCTGCCGGCTCCTTGCTCGACAGGCAGGCCCCACTGTCCAAGGCCTTGTCGGTGGCTGGTTACTGTTGCTCAATCCTGGTGACGAGGGCTTCGCCGAGGTGGGCGTGGCTACAGTGCCGCCGTTCGGCGGGTGATCGCTGTAGCCTCACCGCATCTTGTCTCCTTAATGGGGCGTCTCCTTCGAGGGAGGTGGCAAGCCGGCTGTGGAGAGCCGGCTCTGTCTTGGGCCAACTGGGGGAGGCCTGGCCGCCTTCGGGCGTCTCTCTGCTTGAAGGGGCCCACCGCCCGTGGGCCACACTGGCAGCCCGTCATGGATGAGATCAGGGTCAATGTGGCAACAGTGCCGCGCCAGACGGGTCATGGCCACCCGTACGGCGCACTGTGCCAGGCATGCTCCGGGATTCGGGGGTGGCAGGCTTTACTGTAGCCACGCCCCGTCACATCGCCGTTATGTGGATGCAGACTTCGAGGGTATGATCCTGACCGTTTTGTGGGTGCCGGCTTCTTAGAGTCGGCCTTCTCGCGGCCGGCTTCTCGGAGCCGGCCCTCCCGCGGCTTTCTTCATGGGGGCTAAAGTCGGGTCGCCTTCCGATAGCCGGCTTGGGAGACAGCCGGCAGGGGGAAGGCGGCCCCATGTCTTGGATTCTTGAGGGCCGGATCGGCTCGCAATTTTTTCAGAAGGGCCAGGGGGAGCTGGCTAGGCTACCCGTGGTCATTTACTCCGACAGTAGTCCCCGAAGCTGATCGAGCTTCGAGGCTGACAAAGGGACGAGAAGCTTGGTCAGCTTCCTATCCTGAGGGGCCGGCTTTGCTTGTGCGCGCCACCTTCGGAAAGCTCCGTTTCTCGTAGGCAGGAACGCGGGTCGGCCTGCGAGCTGACCGCACGCCATCCCGCGGGCCACGTGGCGAGGAAATCCTGCCAGCGCACACGCGCGACAGGACGCCGCCACAGGCCTGGGCCCGCCACTCCTAGGCCTCGGCCCGAGCGCGGATCTTCTGCGGCCCACGCAGACCGCTCGCCTTCCCGCGGCGGTTTTATTACGCCATCAGGGCGCAATAATCACGGGACGTGGGGGAGTGGGCGAAGTTGATCCCCACGTTCCCCCACGCCACGCCTCCTCGGCTCCGCCGCGCAGGTCTATAAGTAGGGGGAGGAGGGGGAGCGGCAGAGGCTCGCACGCTCTCCCTCGCTCCGCCCCTTCTCGCCTTCCTTCTTCTTCTTTCCGCCGCCGCAGCAACCCATTGCCGCGCCATTCCGCCATCGGACCTCTCGGCTCCTTCGGTCCTGCAGTAGCGGGGTCGTGCGCGTCTCCGCCGTCGCATTGTCTTGCTCCTCGCCGCGTCGCTCCCATGGCGCTGTCGAGCTCGTGGGATGGCTCCAACGTCCACGAGGACCACGTCGAGTTCCTCCGCCGGACATGGCGCCTGCCGGGCGAGAACTTCGTGCGGGTTCGTCAAGCGCCGGCGAGGGAGATTTCGCCGGCACCAGAGGAGGGCAAGCGGGTGATCTTCCGCTCGCACTGCCTGCGCGGCTTCGGCCTCCCGGCGAGCGGATTCCTTCGAGCCTTCCTTGAATTCTACCACCTCCAGCCGCATCACCTCACGCCCAACGCGGTGATGCTGCTGTTGGCTTTCGTCACCCTATGCGAGGGCTTTCTTGGGGTTCTCCCCACGCTCGAGCTCTGGGGGGAATTCTTCCAGAGCAAGTTCGGCACCGTCGTCGCGGGCGTGCCCGCCCCCTGCGGAGCCTTCATTGCCATGAGGTGGACGGGCGAGAACAATCCGTTCCCGCCCATCCCGCTGATCCAGTCGGTGAAGCTCTGGCAAAAGTCCTACTTTTACGTGAAGAACATCGCCCCGCAAGGCGACTACGTCAACCTGCCGGCTTACGTAGCCGGCCCGCCGGCTGGGAGGCAACCTTCGTGGAGCTACCGGGCCAGGTCGCTGTCTCAGGCCGGGAACGCAGCCGTCTCCCGGCTCCGGGTGATGATCCAGTCGGAGGGCCTGACTGGAGCCGACTTGGTGGCCGCCTTCGTGGAGCGCCGGGTACTTCCGCTCCAAGGCCGGCCTCACATGATTTGCCAGATGAGCGGCCGCTTCGACCCGTGCCGGCTGAGCACCCGGGAGATGCCTCATGCAGAGGTGTCTTACATGGTGAACTACATCTCCAACTGCAAGCTCGCCGAGGATTGGCGATACGGCAAGGAGCCGTATTCTCGTGCCAACCCTCCGCCTGCCGTAAGTTTTTCTTCTTTTCTTCCTTTTTGTAGCCGGCCTCATGATAGCCGACCTTTGATCAGTTGGTTTGCCCTTAGCAGAACCCTCTTCTTCCGCCGACGGCCGGGGCCGCAGGGGTACATCGCCAGCTCCTGCCCGACCGCACGGTGGACGACGCCGACGACCCGGACCTGGGAGCGGCTGCCATGGAAGACGCCATCGTGGGGGAAGGCAACGAGGCAGGAGGCGCGGGGCCCGGAGCCGGCTTCGAGGACTGGTCGGATGACGACAAGGTCGAAGCCGCCCCGCACCGCCAGCCGGTGCTTGATCATCAAGGCGCGGGCCCGTCTGCCGCGCCGGCTGCCCACGGCGGCGTGCAGAAGCGCCGGGCCGCGTCGACCTTCTTCAGCAGCCGGTCCAAAAAATCCAAGGCTTCCACGGCGGCGACCAAGCGGGATGAGGCGGCCGTGAAGGCGGCCCGCTTCCGCAAGGCGGTGAAACAGCCGCAGGCGATCTCGGCGTAAGTCGTCAAATGTCTTGTATATATATATATATGTATATATATATATTTTGTTGTCCTTTTCGATTGAAGCTCTTCCGAACCTTTCTTTGCTCGCCGGACAGGGCACCGCTTTCCCTTGAGCGGGGTCCTGGCGGCTCCGTTGTCGGTCCGACTGGAGGGTCTTCAGGCTCCCGCCGCGTGGATCCCCGCGCCGACCTTAGGGAGGCCACGGAGCGGAACGCATGGGAGGTGCGGGAGGAGCGGGAGACGGGGGAGCGAAGGACCGCCCAGGCGGCGAAGGAGCAGGCCGACGCGGCGGCCAAGGCCCGGGCGGAGGCGGCAGCCGCGGAGACGGAGGCGGAGGCCTCGCACAACCAGCCTCCGCTGCTTGTCGTTCCCCTCCGCGCCGTGGCCCCCGACATCCCCGTGCCTCCGTCGGAGGAGGTAGAGCAAGACTCGCCGGTGGTGGAGAGGAGGGAGGACCACATGGTCTTCGTGGAGGGGGCGCCGCGAACGGCGCCGACTGGGGCGGGCCAAAGCGGCCAATCAGCCGCGGCGCCAGAGCAGCCGGCCGGGGGCGAGCCGGAGGCATGGGCCGGCCTCGAGGTGCAGCCGGCACTGCGCCGGCGCGCAGGGGGAGGCACCTCCGCACCGGAGCCGCACCGAGCTGCGGGCTCCAGCCAGACGGCGGAGGCCCTGGAGGCGGCCAGCGTCAGCACGTCCGAGTGGACTCCCAGCGGGGGGACGGGCAAGCTGAATGCGGCGGCCCAGGAGGTCCGGAACCGGCTTCAAGCCCAAGCCGCCTCGCTGCAGCAATACACCAAAGAGTTCCTCGTGACACGGGCTGTCATCCGGGTGAGTCTTCTGGCCTTGGTTGTTTTGCTCTTTTGATTTCTTCCGTGGGGGCGCGTCAGCGCACCCACTGGGTGTAGTCCCCTAGTTTCGAGTCGGCTGCTGCGTAGGCGGCTTGGAACTTACTAGGTCCTGACAACTATCTTATTCTCGCCTCCTGTCTGATCTTCCAGGAGTATCATAACCTCCGCGCTGCCGCCTTCAACTCCTAGGCTCAGGAGCTGGGCCGGAGAACCGAAGACTTGACCAGCAGCCGGAGTGCGTGCTTTGTTTCGTTCATCTCCTATGGGGGCCCGTCAGCGCACCCACTGGGTGTAGTCCCCGAGATTCGGGCCGACTGCTGAGCAATCGGGTCGGATCTTCCTTGGCGACTTCTTCCTTATTGATTTTCCTTTGCCTTCATGCTTGCAGGGGCCAATGCCGACTTGAGGGGGCAGCTCAGCGGGGCCTAGGCCGCCCTTCGCGCAAAGGAAGCCGAGTACAACGCCTTGGTCCTGGAGCTTGACCGCCTGGCCAAGAAGTTGGCCGACCAGGAGGAGAGCCACAAGGCGGCCCTGAAGAAGGCGCAAGATAGCGAGGACGCCCTGAAGGCCGAGTTCGAGACCGAAGCAGCGGGCTAGGCTGAGGCGAAGCAAGCGCTGAGTGAGGGCTTCGGTCATATCGAGGATCTGATCGACGGTAAGCCGCCTTCCTCACTCCTTGCTTGCCCCTCGCCCCTGATTTGTGTTCTGATTTGTGCTGCTTTTTGTTCTCTGTGCAGACTACTTTCCCGGCTACTCCGTCTTCGCCACCCAAAGCATCGAGGCCCATTGCGAGGCACGCCGGCAGGCGGGGGATGAAATCGCGCCGGACGCGAGCCGGACGCTTGTGGAGCAACTCTTGGCGGTCCAAGCCCGGCTGCAGCCGGCTCACCGTATGCTCCGCCGCCTCCAGCGCGCCGGGGCGCAGGTGTTGGCCGCCCTCTGGCTAGGCGAGACGATTCCCCGCACCCCGAGTCGGACTGCCGACTGGCTGGAGGTTGCGGTTGGCCGCTTTGAAGCCTGGAAGGCATCGGCGGCCCGGCTTGGAGCTGGGAGGGCGCTGGAGTTCGTCCGAGCCTGGTATCCCGGGCTGAACCTGGACCAGCTGCGCACCTGGCGGCTGGAGGCCGACGAGGAGATGGAGGAGGTGCGGCCGGCTATCGCTCAGCGTGCCTTGACGATCGCCGAGTGCATTGACATCAGCGTCTTCGCTCCTGAAATAAATGACGACGGTGTTGCCCAGCCGGAGGAGTGGTTCGGGCTGGACCCGGTAGCGGGTGAGGACTCGGCGGAGGAGATCGCCTCCAACGATGAAGGCGAAGACGATGAAGGAGAGGAGGGCGAAGACGTTGAGCCGGCCGGTGAAGCGGCCAGCCAGCCTCAGCCTGACCGTGCTTCCAGCAACGAGGCGCGTGCTAGAGCGCCCTCTGCGGGAGGCGGTGATCATGCCGAGGTTCGCCAGCCGGCCACTCCTCCAGCCGGCACTGCCGTCTCCACCGACCTGCCCGACTCGCCAGTTGCTCCCCTGGCTTAATCTGCCGTCCTTGCTTTTCCTGCTTGTTACCCTTTGAACAATTTTTATTAAACTTGCGCAGTTCCACCCACTGGGGGTGTATTCGGATTATGTTGAATGCTGGCCTTTTCAAGGTCTTTTGTGTAAATATGATCGTGTGCGTGTTTGGTTTCCATTCATGTATGCTTTTTATCCTTAGGCTGTTTCCTTTGCCGCCTTCCCCTTTTGGGAAGGCAAGTACTCGAGCTTTCTTAGATTGAAGCGAGGCGAATGGAAGCCGGCTGGCCGGCTACTCTGGTAGTCGGTCGGTGGTGGGAGAAAAACCGGCTTTTGTTATATTAGTCCGTTAGTCCCTAGCCGTTTTTCATGTGGGCGTCCTCTCCTGCCTTTAACTCTTGCCAGCCGGACAGCCGGTTCTTCGAACTGCGACTTTTGGCAAGAGAAGGCTAGGGTGCCGGCACACTACTTGTCTGGCCGCGGGTAGGACTTTTAATATAACTCTAGGCGGCCAGTCCCCGGGCCGACTAGTCGAACCCGGTGCCGGACGAAAAAAGGTGAATGTAATGACAAGGTCATAAGCATGATATTCTTCATTCATAGATAAAAGATGGCAGTCCCCGAGCTCTCCTCGGGGGGCCTATTATCTCGTACTTAGGACAAAAGTTAGCGTGATACATACTGCATTTCAACTGTAAAATCTTCGGAGGAGGTTGGCGTTCCATGGTCGTTCCGACTCCTTGCCGGAGTCGTCTCTCTTTCGTGCCTTCGGCTTCTGCGCGTCGATCAGGTAGTAGGAGTCGTTGCCTAAAGCTCTGCCGATGACGAAGGGGCCCTCCCAAGGGGCCGAGAGCTTGTGCTGGCCGGCTGTTCGCTGGATCAGCCGGAGCACAAGATCGCCCTCTTGGAAGGATCTTGGCTTGACCATCTGGCTGTGGTAGCGGCGCAGGCCATGCTGATAGATGGCGGACCGGCTGAGGGCTAACAGCCGGCCTTCTTCCAGCAGGTCGACGCCGTCTTCTCGTGCTTCCTTGGCCTCCGCCTCCATGTACACGGTTACCCGAGGCGAGTCGAACTCGATGTCAGTTGGGATGACCGCCTCGGCACCATACATGAGGAAGAAAGGAGTGAAGCCGGTTGACTTGTTTGGGGTAGTGCGCAGACTCCAGAGGACGGCCGGCAGCTCATCGAGCCAACAGCCAGCTGAACGCTCCAGTGGTATGACCAGTTGGGGCTTGATGCCAGAAAGGATGAGGCCGTTGGCTCGCTCGACCTGGCCGTTTGACTGCGGGTGGGCAACGGACGCTAAGTCCAACCGGATGCCTTGCGTCGCGCAGAAACGTGCCAAGGCTCCCTTGGCGAAATTCGTGCCATTGTCGGTGATGATGCTGTGTGGCACGCCATACCGAGTTGTTATTTCTGCGATGAATGTCACGGCAGTCGGCCCATTCAGCTTCTTGATCGGCTTTGCCTCAATCCATTTGGTGAATTGATCCACAGCGACAAGCAGATGTGCCATGTCGCCGCGCGCCGTCTTGAATGGGCCCACCATGTCCAGTCCCCAAACGGCGAAGGGCCAAGTGAGGGGAATGGTCTTGAGTGCTGAAGCCGGCATGTGTTGCTTGGAGCTGAAGAGTTGGCACCCTTTGCAATGTTTAACTAACTCCTTGGCGTCATCCAAAGCAGTTGGCTAAAAGAAACCATGGCGGAAAGCTTTGGCGACGAGTGATCTTGAGGCCGCATGGTGGCCGCTTTCTCCTTGGTGGATGTCTCTGAGGATTGCAATGCCCTTCTCTTGCTCGACGCATCGCTGGAGGACTCCAGTGACACTGCGCTTGATGAGCTCTCTATTGACGATTGTGTATGCTCTGGCTCGGCGTTGGACTTGTCTTGCCTCTGTTTCGTCAGCTGGCAGATCTTGGTTTATTAGGAAGTTGAGGATGGACTGAGCCCATGATGGAGCTGCGACTTCTTCTATTGCCAACACGGCTACTACGACCAGGGCGGGCGGGCTGGGTGGTGAAATGCTGGAGTCGGCCGCCGCCTGCTGTGTTGGTGCAGCCTCCGGGCCGACTACCGCAGTCCCCGAGCCGGGTGTGGCAGTCCCCGGGTCGGGCGTAACTACGGAAGTCCCCGAGCCGCCTGCTGATGTCCCCGGGCCGACTATCGAAGTTCCCGGGTCACCCACTTGGTTCTTCGAGCCAGACCCGGCTGTATCGGGGTCAGGCGGCACGAAGATGGAATCGAACTCTGGAGACGGCTTGATAGACGGCTTGAGGAGGCGTTGTAGAGAGACACCGGTTGGTATTGCTTGCCAAGTGGAGCCTATTCGAGCCAGGGCATCAGCTGGCTCGTTGTCGGCTCGCGGTACGTGGAGGAACTCGCATCCTTCAAAGTACCCACTGATCTGCTGAACGAGGAAGCGGTAGCTTGCCATATTTGCGTCCTTGGCATCCCAGTCACCGGATGAGTGGTGGACCACCAAGTCCGAGTCGCCATAACATAGGATCCGGCGAATGCCGAGCTCTTTGGCAAGCCGGAGCCCGTGTATGAGCGCCTCGTACTCGGCCACATTGTTGGAGGCGGCAAAGTGAATTTGCAGCGTGTATCTGAGCTTGTCGCCTTCGGGAGAGGTGAGGATGACGCCGGCTCCCAAGCCGGTGCGCATCTTGGACCCATTGAAGTGCATACGCCAATGAGTGGAGTCGGGAGCTGGCGGCAGGTACTGGGTCTCGGCCCAGTCGACGAGGAAGTCGGCCAGTGCTTGGGACTTGATGGCGGTGCGAGGCTGGTAGAAAATCGTGTACGGGGCCAGCTCGATGGCCCATTTCGCCACCCGGCCGGATGCATCCCGGCTGCCTATGATCTCGGCCAGTGGGGCGGTGCATACAACCATGATGGGATGCTCTTGGAAGTAGGGCTTCAGCTTCTTGGCAGCGAAGTACACGCCGTAGCAGATCTTCTGGTAGTGCGGGTAGTTCTGCTTCGAGGTAGACAGCACCTCGCTCAAGTAGTACACCGGCCTCTGGACCGGCTGGGCTCGGCCCTCTTCTGGGCGTTGGACTATGATGACGGTGCTGACCACCCGGCTGGTTGCGGCAATGTAGAGGAGCATGGGCTCTTTCTCAGTCGGTGCTGCCAGGATAGGCGGCGTGGCCAGCATCTTCTTCAGCTCATGAAAAGCTTGGTCGGCTTGGTCATTCCACTCAAAGTGAGTGGTCTTCTTCATGAGGCGGTAGAGGGGGAGAGCTTTCTCTCCGAGCCGGCTGATGAAGCGGTTCAAGGAGGCCAAGCATCCGGTGAACTTCTGGACGTCTCGAAGTTTGGTGGGAATCGCCATTCTCTCAATGGCCTTGATCTTTACTGGGTTGCATTCGATGCCGCGTTCGGAAACCAGGAAGCCTAGGAGTTGGCCGGCTGGCACTCCGAACACGCATTTCTCGGGGTTGAGCTTGATTTGGAACCGGCGTAGGTTCTCAAATGTTTCCTTGAGGTCTTCCAGCAAGGTGCCGCGCTTCTCCGTCTTCACCACAATGTCGTCTACGTAGACATGGGCATTTCTGCCGAGCTGCTTGACGAGGCACTTCTGCATGCAACGCTGAAAAGTGGCACCGGCATTTCTCAAGCCGAATGTCATAGTCAGGTAGCAGAAGGCTTCGAATGGCGTGATGAAGGCAGTCTTCAGACGGTCTGCCGGATCTAACTTTATCTGGTGGTATCCTGAGTAAGCATCCAAGAAACTCAACAGCTCGCATCTGGCCGTGGAGTCTATCACTTGATCAATCCTTTGCAGGGCAAAGGGATCTTTGGGGCAGGCCTTGTTGAGGCTCGTGTAGTCTATGCACATGCGCCACTTGTTGTTCTTCTTTAGCACGAGGACCGGGTTGGCGAGCCATTCTGGAAAGAAAACTTCCATAATGAAGTCGGCTGCCAAAAGCCGGGCTATCTCTTCTCCTACGATCCTTCTTTTCTCCTCCGACAGTCGGCGGAGGGGTTGTTTGACTGGTTTTGCATCTTCTCAGACGTGTAGCTTGTGCTCGGCGAATTCCTTCGGAACGCCCGGCATGTCCTTGGGGGACCATGCAAAGATGTCTTGATTCTCACGGAGGAAATCGGCGAGCTCGCCTTCCTATTTGCTGTTTAGGTTTGCCCTGATGACGGCAAACCTCTCCGGGTGCTCGGGGTCAAAAGGTATCTTCTTCGTCTCCTTGGCCGGCTGGAAAGATCCTTGGGCATCATACTCCTTGGGATCGGGGGACAAGGCTGACTGTTTTCCGGCCATGGCCACGACTCGGTCCAACATCTTCTTTTCTTCGGCAATCACAAGGGACTCGGCCAGCCGGCTGCTGGCTGCTACGCACTCGGAAGATTTCTTGTAATCGCCGGCTATGGTGATGATGCCTTTGGTGCTCGGCATCTTCATCTTGAGGTAAGGATAGTGGGGAACAGCCATGAACCTGGCCAAGGCAGGTCGGCAAAGCAATGCATGGTAGGGGCTCTCCAGGTCCACCACTTCAAACCAGATCGCCTCCCGGCGGAAATGCTCCTTGTCCCCAAAGAGTACATCAATCTTGATCTTGCCAATGGGGGCGCAGGACAGGCCGGGTACGATGCCATGGAACACAGTCCGAGTAGGCACGAGTTGCTTCGTCTTGACATTTAGCTTCTCCAGGGTGTCACGGTACAGGATGTTGATGCTGCTCCCGCCGTCTATCAGCACGCGGGAGAAACGGGCAGCGCGTCTGTCCGTTGCAAGGGTGGCATCCAGAACCAATGCATAAGAGCCGGGAGATGGCATCACCTTTGGGTGGTCGGCCCGACTCCAGCTGATAGGTTTTTCTGACCAGTGCATGTGCTCGGCAGGGTTGGCAGCGACCATGCTGACCTCCTGGTGCTCTCGGCGTCTGCCGCGCCGGTCTCCGGGCTGGCTTGTAAAGACGACATAAGCGGCATGCTCGTCGGGGAACTCATCGTGCACGGCTCCGACTGCAGGCCGAGCGGTCGGCGGCTGCGGAGCCGGAGGTGGCGGACCGGCAGGCGGAGGCGGCGCGAGCCCTTCACCTTTGGAGATTCGGGTGAGCCAGTGGCACTTCCGGGTTGTGTGGTTGGACGGCTTCGCGCCGCTGTGGAACTTGCATGGGGCGTCGAGAGTTTGCTCGTAGGAAAAGGCCGGCTGCCATGCCGGCTTGCCGCCCCTCTGGTTCTTGGGTGCGGGCCGCCCTTCGGGCTGCTCGTCTTTGACTGTGGCCACCTGCCGACTGGTGGAGGGTGGCACGGGGCCCTTGCACTTGTGGTCGTTCTGGTGTGGGCGTCGGCCGGAGTCCCCAGCCGGCGTCTTGGGCGCCGGGTTGAGTACTTTCCCGGACGCATCTACCCGGAGCTCGGTCTTCATTGAGGAGTCGGCGGTGGCGTACTGGTCCGCTATGTCCAGTAGCTCGTCGAGGGTAGTCGGCTCGTCGCAGAGAAGCTTGTGCTTGAGGAGGGTGCCTTCTCGGCACCCGGCAGTGAAGTATTCTATGGCTTGCACCCCGTGCACCCCTTCGCAAGAGTTGCGAAGCTCGGCCCAACGCGTGAGGTAGTCGCGAGTGGACTCGGCGGGGCCTTGTACACACAAGGAAAGCTGTCTGGGCCTGGGAGCCCGCTTGTAGGTGCTGGTGAAGTTGTGGACGAAGGCTTCTGTGAAGTCTAGCCAGCTGTTGATGCTGTATGGCTTGAGGCTGTTGAGCCAGGTCCACGCCGTGCCTTGCAGCATGAGGGGCACGTACTTCATGGCAACACGCCTGTTGCCGTTTGCTATGCTAACCGCCGTGGAGTAGTCGATCAACCAATCTTCCGGCTTCATGGAGCCGTTGTACTTGGGCGTGTCTCTTGGGAGCGAGAACCCTTTGGGGAAAGGCTCGTCGCGGATGCGGGGGCCGAAGCAAGGCGGGCCAACATCATCTTCTTCTTCCAGCGCCAGGGATCATGCTAGGCGGTTGATCCGATGGCGGGCGTCGTTCTCGCCGACTCCTTCGCGGCGGCCTAGTCGGCTGCTGAGAGTCGGATGCGCAACAGGCGGTGGGGTGGGATATCTCTCCCCACGGGGCCGAGGCGGAGGCGGGTTGCCCCGCCACTCCATGGCCCGGGGATGGCCTTCTACGTCTCGCTCGATGGAGATTCGGGTTCGGCTGGCAGCCGGCTTTTTCTCGTGCCACGCGCGGGTTTTACCCGTAGTTGGCGTCCGGGACGTCATGCCGTGATCTCGGCGCGGGGGAGAGCTTTCCACGCGGGCGTCGCCTTCGTGCCGCTGCGTGGCCGCATTGATTAGCTGCTGGATGCGTCTGGTCATGTGGGGGAGTTCTTCGGCCCCCAATCCGTCTAGCTCGTCTACGGCCGCCTGGGCGGCACGCAGGTTCTCGAGTGGAGTGGCATAGAATGGGCGGTCGACTCCTAGTGTGTCGGCGACGACAGCGCCGTGCTGTCTGACAACGCCGGCCCGGCTAGGCCCGCCTGGTGGCGGCGTGCCAAAGGCGGCGCGGTCGGCTTCGCGCCGGTGGGCCTCAGTGAGGCGTCTCATGGAAGCCAACTTCCGGCCCTCCGCGAGGAGGGCGAGGCAGCGAGCCTCCAGTGCTTCGGCATCGGCATCGGCCGGGAGGGGGATGGTCAAGTCATGGACCGCCGTATGCGGGGCGTCGTGGGCGCTCTCGTCAGAAGCGTCGCCGTGGCCGATGACCATCACCTCGGTGGTGATAGCGTCGCAGCCATCGGCCCGGGGAAGCGGGTCATTGTAGATCGTGACGTCGGTGGGGTAAGTGTCGAGTGAGGCCGTGTCGGAGTCGACAGGCATCGGATCGGTGGAGCCAACCGACTCCAAGTCCACAGCAGGCTCGCCGGAGATGTGGAGCTGGCCGAGGAGGTTGACGAGGTGGTCGGTGCCCGTGTCAGAGGCGAGCTCGTCGGAGATGAGGGTCTTGTCAAGGAGATTGGCGAGGCCGCTCGCTGCGCAAACATTGGTGACGCCTTGCAGCGCGTCGTGGCAAGCGCCATCGGGCGTGCCGGGCTGGCTACGCTCGCTGGGGAGGAAGAGGGTTCCCATCCAGAACATGTCTCCGAGCGACGGTGCACCTGGCCCCACGGTGGGCGCCAAATGTCGGGTGGTAGGTGCGACATATGCCAACGGGTGGCTTATCATTGTGGGAACCAGTAAGACGTTGCCGGTGCATGGAAGCGGGATGAGGCGAAGACATGCACGCCGGCGAATCTTACCCAGCTTCGGGGCTCTCCGTGGAGATAACAACCCTACTGCTGCTCTGCGGGGTCTCCGCATGATCACTAGATGAACAAGTAGCTACACGATGCTCCTTGAGCTGTTTTGTGAGGAGAAAAAGCAGAGCACGACTAGCCCTCCTCCCCTCTCTATGTGGTGTCTAGAACTAGCTTGGATCAACCCTTTGCATGGGTGTCCCGGGGGGTTTATATAGGCCTACCCCCGGGGGTGCAATGGTAATCCGGCTGGGCGTGGGGCCCAGCCGTCTGTGGCTACACTCACCGGCTTCTGCGCCGGCTGCTGGGGCCTGCCGGCTGGTGGGTCCCGCTGGCTGCCGGCTCCTTGGTCGACAGGCAGGCCCCACTGTCCAGGGCCTTGTCGGTGGCTGGTTACTGTTGCTCAATCCTGGTGACGAGGGCTTCGCCGAGGTGGGCGTGGCTACAGTGCCGCCGTCCGGCAGGTGATCGCTGTAGCCTCACCGCGTCTTGTCTCCTTAATGGGGCGTCTCCTTCGAGGGAGGTGGCAAGCCGGCTGTGGAGAGCCGGCTCTGTCTTGGGCCGACTGGGGGAGGCCTGGCCGCCTTCGGGCATCTCTCTGCCTGAAGGGGCCCACCGCCCGTGGGCCACACTGGCAGCCCGTCGTGGATGACATCAGGGTCAACATGGCAACAGTGCCGCGCCGGACGGGTCATGGCCACCCGTACGGCGCACTGTGCCAGGCATGCTCTGGGATTCGGGGGTGGCAGGCTTTACTGTAGCCATGCCCCGTCACATCGCCGTTATGTGAATGCAGACTTCGAGGGTACGATCCTGACCGCTTTGTGGGTGCCGGCTTCTTGGAGTCGGCCTTCTCGCGGCCGGCTTCTCGGAGCCGGCCCTCCCGCGGCTTTCTTCATGGGGGCTAAAGTCGGGTCGCCTTCCGATAGCCGGCCTGGGAGACAGCCGGCAGGGGGAAGGCGACCCCATGTCTTGGATTCTTGAGGGCCGGATCGGCTCCCAATTTTTTCAGAAGGGCCAGGGGGAGCTGGCTAGGCTACCCGTGGTCATTTACTCTGACATAATATCATCAACATATATTTGGCAGACAAACAACTCTCCTTTTACCCTCTTCGTAAAGAGAGTGGAATCTATTACCCCAATCTAGAACCCCTTCTCGCTTAGGAACGCCGTAAGGTGATCATACCAAGCCAGGTGCTTGTTTGAGTCCATAGAGTGCCTTATGGAGTTAATAAACGTGAGAGGGATGATCGGGGTCTTCAAAATTGGGAGGTTGCTTGACATACACCAACTCCTTAAGAGGACCATTAAGAAATGCACTCTTAACATCCATTTGATATAATTTGAAATCATGATGAGAGGCATAAGCAAGCAAGATGCGAATGGATTCGAGACGAGCAACGGGGGCAAAAGTTTCACCAAAGTCCAAACCTTCAACTTGGGTGAAACCTTGTGCCACTAACCATGCCTTGTTCCTTATTACTTGTCCATATTCATCTTGTTTGTTCTTCAAAATCCACTTTGTTCCAATGACATTATGAAATTCCTTGGGTCTTTCTACAAGGGTCCATACTTTGTTGCGTGCGAAGTTGTTGAGTTCTTCATGCATCGCACATATCCAATCCGGATCGTCAAGGGCATCTTCCACCTTAAGGGGTTCAACACAAGAGACAAACAAGTGATGTTCACAAAAGTTTGCCAAACGTCTACGAGTAGTTACCCCCTTTTTGATGCTTCCGTAGATGTTCTCGGTGAGGTGTTGAAGATGTTTTAGCTTGGCGGCCACTTTTTGCTCTTTGCGGCCAAGCTCTTCTTCACTTGGTTTTGGACTTGATGAAGAAGCTTGCCCTTGAGATTGCTTTAGCCTTGGAGACACTCTTCTCTTTACAACCACAGGTTCTTGCTCAGTAGGAAGTGATGATGATGAAGGCACTTGTGGTTGGGGTTGATCTAGATCTTGATCATGACTTTGAGCTTGATCTTAAGCCTCAACGATTGGTTCTTCATTATTTGGAAGAGTTTGCTCTTGATCTTGCTCAGGAATATGAGGGTCTTGATCTTGCTCAGGAATATGAGGGTCTTGATCTTGTTCTTGGATAGGTTCATTACTTCCCAAGGCATCTTGTACAAGTGGTGTCGGTGATGACTTCCCTTGTGGAAAATCCTCAAGAGGGGCTCTTACTCCTTCTTCTTCTACTTGGACATGGGGTGTTTCTTGTGGGAGAATGTGGCCTATCCCCATTGTCCTTATAGCTTGTGAAGGAGCCTCATCACCTACAACACTAGGAACAATTTGCTCCATGCGGGAGCCGTTATCTTCATCAAACTCCACATTTACCGTTTCCTCAATGCATCCGGTGGATTTATTGAGAACTCGGTAAGCATGAGAGTTTGATGCATATCCAACAAATATGCCCTCATAAGTTCTAGACTCAAATTTAGCTAACTGGGATTTTTTGTTTAAAATGAAACACTTACAACCGAATACCTGAAAGTATTTGACGTTGGGCTTTCTCCCAATTAGGAGCTCATAAGGGGTCTTGTTCTTGAGCTTGCGAAGATAAAGCCGGTTTGAAGCATGGCACGCGGTGTTGATGGCTTCTGCCCAAAGCTTGTATGGTGATTTGTACTCATCAAGCATGGTCCTAGCCATCTCAATAAGAGTCTGATTCTTCCTCTCTGCAACACCATTTTGTTGGGGAGTATATGGTGCGGCATATTGATGCTTTATCCACTCTTCACTCAAGAATTCATCCATTGTATAGCTTTTGAACTCGGTGCCATTGTCACTTCGGATTGCCTTGATCTCACAGTTATGTTGACGTTGAGCTTCTTTGGCAAAGTTGATGAAGGTTTCTTGAGTTTCATCTTTAGTCTTGAGAAAGAACACCCAAGTATATCTTCTGAAGTCCTCAACAATGACAAGGCAATATCTCCTTCCTCCCAAACTATCATATGTTGGAGGCCCAAATAGATCCAAATGGATAAGCTCGAGGGGCCTCAAGGTGGTGATGATAGTCTTCACTTTATGAGCTTCTTCATGAAGCTTTCCGGCAAGCACTACAAGGACGATCTTTGGCAAAAGACACATTCGTTAGTCCAAGAATGTGCTCCCCCTTTAAGAGAGCTTGTAAATTTCTCATGCCCACGTGGGCTAGCCTACGGTGCCATAGCCACCCCACGTCGGCCTTGGCCATTAGGCATGTTGCAAGATGAGTTTTCTCTTTCGAGAAATCAACCACATAAAGGTTGTCTTCAACATGCCCAACAAAGACCACTTTGAGATTGCTCCTCTTAAAGACGGTCACATGGAATTCACCAAAATGTGAATCATATCCGGCACGAGCCAATTGAATAGTTGAAAGTAAATTGTAGTGAAGGGATTGGACAAGCATGACATTTGCAAGAGATGAATCATTAGAGATTACCACCTTGCCCAAACCCAATACCTTTCCCTTGCTATTGTCACTGAAGGAGATGTTCGAAGAGGCCTTGAGTGAATCAACGAACTCCACAAGCATCTCCCTTTCTCCGGTCATATGATTGGTGCATCCACTGTCGATCACCCATTGAGTTCCACCGGAGACATAGTCCTACAATAATCAAGCTTTGGTTATAGGTACCCATTTTGCAATTGGTCCTGGTGAGTTAGCAACAAAGGTCTTGGGAACCCAAATAGTCCAAGCATAATCATCATAGTTAGTTCCAACAAATTTTGTAAAGGTATAGCCATCATCTCCTCTCATGAGAACATATGATGGATTGTTCTTGCCGGCAAAATTCTTGGGAATAGCCTTGTCCCTAATGACCTTACCATTCCCAACACCCTTCATTTCCTTCTCCTTCTCCTTATGCCCTTCTTGCACAAACACTACCTTTTAGGGAGGGGAAGGAGTCGGACCGATCTTCTTGTTGTTGTTCTTCTTGTTGTTCTTACCACTCTTAGATGCGGGATTAAACCCAACTCCCTCCTTGGCAACACACTCATTTTGTTTGCTCAAGAGATCGTTTAGGTTTTTCTCCCCTTGGATGCATGATACAAGCCCTTTCTCAATTTGAGCTTTCAACTTCTTATTTTCCTCTTGAAGGGAGGTGCAATCATGAGCAAAGTTAGCCGTACAAGCATCATCATTTAAATCAATATGAGGTACGGAAGTGAGAGCCTTAATGGTTGTAGCTTTTAATTGAGCATAAGACTCGGTGAGAGCAATGAGGTCACCTTTGACAACCTTGGAACTAATCACAAGGAACTCATGCTCCTCAACAAGTCTTGTATGGTCAACTAGAAGTTTTTCAACTCTAACGTTAAGAGCATCTTTATTTTCAAGAGCAAGTTGCCAAGCATCGTTGGTTTTAACAAAGTCAATTTGATGAGAAGATAAGGCTTCCTCAAGTGATGCTCTCATGACACTATCTTCATTAAGTTCGTGCTCGAGGAGATCAACTCTCTCTTTTTCCTCTATAAGGAGGTTCTCGACATTCTCAATAAAATCATCGCGTTCGGCGAGTGACTTAAGGAGATCGCCAAAACGAGCACGAGCTTCACCATGAAGAGTTTTCATGAAAGCCATTAAGGATTCCTCATCATTATCCACACCCTCCTCACACTCATCCTCCACTATCTCACATGAGACATTGGGAGTGTAGTTGTCGGGTCTCTTGGGTTTGGACTTTGTTTTTACCTCTTTGGCCATGAGGCATCGATGAGTGAATGGCTTGTCCTCGTTTGGAGAGTCAAAGAGGCCGTTGGTGGAGGAGGAGGTAGTGGCATGCATGGCGAAGGCGGCCGTGCCCACTTGATCATCATCACCGTCATCTTCATCTCCAGACATGTATTCTTCATGAAAAAGAGCCTTGTCATCCTTCCTCTTTGCAAACTTGGTGAACTTCTTCTTCTTAAGCACAAGCTTCTAGGACTTGTCTTCACGTCTCTCATATGGACAATCATGAACAAAGTGTCTTGGGCTATCACAATTGTAGCATTTCCTTCGTCCAAAAGATCTTCCTTGAAGATTTCTTCCTTTGTTTGCCATGGTCCCGGAGTACTTCTTGACTAAGAGAGCCAAGTCTTCTGCAAAATCATTTTCCGGGCACGAGGTATCATTATCCTCCTCACATATCTCTTCACTCACTTCTTCCTCCCTTGAGGATTGGCTCATCACTTTCTTGGCCTTCAAGGCAAGATTGGAGTTCTTGGTTGCTTGAGCTATTGCAAATGTTTTCTTGGACTTGGTTTCCAAAAGAACATGGGTAGAGAAGGTGGAAACAACTTGATACAAAGTCAACTTGTGATAGTCCGGACGTTGATGAACCATCATGACCATGGTATGTTCAGTGAGAACCATAGCATATATGAACTTGTCCTTGATGAATTCATCATTTGCCCAAGTGCACCCAAAGGTTCTCAAGTTGAGCACAAGGGACTTCAACCTTCGGTAAACCTCTTCTGCGGACTCACCCTCATTCCTCACAAAGAGATTGACTTCTTGTTTGAGCAAGGCCAACCGAGATCTTCGAATTGCTTCATCTCCTCCAAGAGCCTCCTCAAGGCAATCCCAAATTTCCTTTGCGGTTTTGAGAAGAGCAATGGAATCACCATAGTCTTCAGTCACAGCGTTGCGAAGCATGTTGTGTGCGGTAGCATTGAGTTGATCGTCAACTGCTTCCCTTGGAGTGAGATTCATTGGGTCCTTGGGGTTGAATCCATTGACCACAATCCACCACCATTGAGTTGAAGCACTGCGCATGTGAGACTCCATATCTAGCTTCCACTTAGCAAATGCATTAGCTTTCAAAGGGGGCGGAGGCCCAATAGGATTAATGCGGGGATGTTGCAAGGGTTGAGGAGAGTAAAAGGGTTCCACGGCATTGTACTGGGGAACTTGAGTACGAGCCGGGGAAGCAAGAGGTTCCCTCGAGTCATCCGCATCATGAACCTCATTTGGGTTAAACGAGTTTGATGCGGACATTGATGGCTTTAGGCAAGCATCAATTTCCTCCTTGACAGAGGCACTAACCTCTTTCAACATAGAGACTTTGAGGTCCGCAAACATTGAAAGAAGATCGGCCATGGTCAAGGGGACATTCGGGTTAGTAGTAGCGGCAGGAGCAACGACCGGAGCACCAAGTGTCTCAGTCGCGGCGGGGGGTTGGTTTTGACCATCCCCCGCAACGGGTAGGCCACCTCCCTCATTCCCTAGATCGAACATATCCTCTAAGGTTGTAAAACCTTATATTAGAGCACAAGGCTCTGATACCAATTGAAAGGATCGATACGGTCGACTAGAGGGGGGTGAATAGGAGACTACAAATTTTAATATTTCTAGTAGATTTTAAGGCTTAGCAGATAAAAGAGTTTACTAGATATGCGACTAGGTGAATGCAACCTATATGACAAGCAAGCTCCAAGAAGAAAAGCTAGGCAACAAGCTACTTAGCAAGCCAACAAGCATACAACAACAAAGAAAGGTGCGGAAAGGATTAACCACAAGTGAGACGAGGACGCGGATTTTAACCCGAAGTTCACTCTTCCTTGGGGAAGAGCTAATCTCCGTTTGGAGCGATGCCGGAGCCAAAGCTTGCGGAATGCCACCAAAGGCTCACCGTATTCTCCTTCGAGTCACCCCCAACGGATGAGCCTCGAACCACTCGGGGTTGGTCTTGGAGGCGACCACCACACCTTTACAAACTTCTCCGGAGCACACCACAAGCAAGGAAGCTTCCGAAGGAACCTCTAACTGCCTAGGAGCCCAAGCTCCAAGAGTAACAATTCAATGGGGAAGAAATGTTGCGGGGAACGCGATTTGGTTTGGTCAAGTTGTAGATCGGATCTTGCTCTCCCAATCCCCAAAGTTTGAACAAGTTTGGGTGGAGGGATTGAGAGTACTGAGCAAAATGGGGTGTAGCAATGGTGGAGCTCAACAAGACATTAGGGTTAAAGGTTGGAGGAGGAAGAAGGGCCTTTTATAGTGTTCATGTGAGGTGGGGATTTCTGCCCGTTGGACCCCGTGCGCACGGGGTATCCAGAGACAATCGCACCACCCCGTGCGCACGGGGGTCAAAAGACCCTGTGCACACGGGGTATCCAGAGAGTTACACAGTACCCCGTGCGCACGGGGGTCAAAAGACCCCGTGCGCACGGGGTACCCAGAGAGTTACCCAGTACCCCGTGCGCACGGGGGGTCAAAGGACCTCATGCGCACGTGGTACCCAGTAACTTACTGTTGCAACTTTCTGAGTACCACAACACACACACTAGGTTCATATGAGGTGGTTGGAGTGGGAAGGGTAAGAGAGTAAGGCTCGGCAAAGGCATTCCCACACAACATTTATCCACACAGACCCCTCTTAATAGTGCGGTCTTTCCTACGACTCGAAGCAAACCAAAACTAAACCTTCGAAGCGTCGAAAGACCACGTCTTTGTCCTTTTTGAAATGGGGGGGGGGGGTCACACATCTCCATCGCGGGCACTTAGAACCAATAACCTGAGATAAACTTTAGCAACCGATATTAGTTCAACTAACCACATTGTCATCACACCAAAATATAGCTTAAGTGCCATTAGCACTTTCAGTAGGGCTAGCTCTACTAGCAAATGCATCTATGCCACTAAAATTTTGGGATGAAGCCTTCTTGACTGCCACTTATCTTATTAAATTTGCTCCCTATCAAAGTCATCAAGTTTGATATTCATATTTTTGCGATTTTGTCATGACAAATGTCTTCGTGAAAGGACTTAGTCGTGAGGCCATCGCTGCTAGGTGATTGCTTGAATGGGGAAGATCGGAATCAAGAGACAAGGGTTACCCAGGTACGGCCCCTCACGGTGGAGGTAAAAGCCTATTCCTGATTGATTGATATTGATGATGATGATCTCGATTACAAGGGCGCGTCTTAGCAAGCCTAGTGTTGGGGAACGTAGCAGAAATTCAAAAATTTCTACGCATCACCAAGATTAATCTATGGAGTAATCTAGCAACGAAGGGAAGGAGAGTGCATCTACATACCCTTGTAGATTGCTAAGCGGAAGCGTTCAAGTGAACGGGGTTGATGGAGTCGTACTCGTCGTGATCCAAATCACCGATGATCCTAGCGCCGAACGGACGGCACCTCCGTGTTCAACACACGTACAGCCCGGTGACGTCTCCTACGCCTTGATCCAGCAAGGGGAGAAGGAGAAGTTGGGGAAGACTCCATCCAGCAGCAGCACGACGACGTGGTGGTGGTGGAGGAGCGCGGGACTCCAGCAGGGCTTCGCCAATCACTATGAGAGATGAGGAGGGAGAGAGGTAGGGTTGCGCCAACAGGGAGAGCAAATCACATGTGTTGGGCAGCCCCATACCTCAAGTGTATATAGGGGGAGGGGAGGGGCTGCGCCCCCACCTAGGGTTCCCTCCCTAGGGGTGGCGGCAGCCCCCAGATCCCATCTGGGAGGCGGCCAAGGGGAGGGGGAGAGGGAGGCGCACCAGGCATGGGCCTTAGGGCCCATCTGCCCTTAGGGTTTGCCCCCTCTTCCCCTTAGGCGCATGGGCTTTGGTGGGGAGGCGTCCCAGCCCACCTAGGGGCTGGTCCCTTCTCACACTTGGCCCATGTATGCCTCCGGGGCTCATGGCCCCTCCCGGTGGACCCCCGGACCCCTCCGGTGGTCCCGGTACACTTCCGGTGGCCAAAACCATACTTCCTATATATCAATCTTTACCTCTGGACCATTCCGGAACTCCTCGTGACGTTCGGGATCTCATCCGGGACTCCGAACAACATTCGGTAACCGCGTACATACTTTCCCTATAACCCTAGCATCATCGAACCTTAAGTGTGTAGACCCTACGGGTTCGGGAGTCATGCGGACATGGCCGAGACAACTCTCCGGTCAATAACCAACAGCGGGATCTGGATACCCATGTTGGCTCCCACATGCTCCATGATGATCTCATCGGATGAACCACGATGTCAAGGATTCAATCAATCCCGTATACAATTCCCTTTGTCCAGCGGTATTGTACTTGCCCGAGATTTGATCGTCGGTATCCCGATACCTTGTTCAATCTCGTTACCGGCAAGTCTCTTTACTCGTTCTGTAACACATCATCCCGTGATCAACTCCTTGGTCACATTGTGCACATTATGATGATGTCCTACCGAGTGGGCCCAAAGATACCTCTCCGTTTACACGGAGTGACAAATCCCAGTCTCGATTTGTGCCAACCCAACAGACACTTTCGGAGATACCTGTAGTGTACCTTTATAGCCACCCAGTTACGTTGTGATGTTTGGCACACTCAAAGCACTCCTACGGCATCCGGGAGTTGCACAATCTCATGGTCTAAGGAAATGATACTTGACATTAGAAAAGCTTTAGCATACGAACTACACGATCTTTGTGCTAGGCTTAGGATTGGGTCTTGTCCATCACATCATTCTCCTAATGATGTGATCCCGTTATCAATGACATCCAATGTCCATGGTCAGGAAACCGTAACCATCTATTGATCAACGAGCTAGTCAACTAGAGGCTTACTAGGGACATGTTGTTGTCTATGTATCCACACATGTATCTGAGTTTCCTATCAATACAATTCTAGCATGGATAATAAACGATTATCATGAACAAGGAAATATAATAATAACCAATTTATTATTGCCTCTAGGGCATATTTCCAACAGTCTCCCACTTGCACTAGAGTCAATAATCTAGTTCACATCGCCATGTGATTAACACTCACAGGTCACATCACCATGTGACCAACATCCAAGAGTCTACTAGAATCAATGATCTAGTTCACATCACTATGTTATAAACACTCAAAGAGTTCTGGGTTTGATCATGTTATGCTTGTGAGAGAGGTTGTAGTCAACGGGTCTTGCCATATTCAAATCCCTATGTATTTCGCAAAACTTTATATCGTAGATGTTGCTACCACGTTCCACTTGGAGCTATTCCAAATTATTGCTCCATTATACGTATCCGGTATCTCTACTCAGAGCTATCCGGATAGGTGTCAAGCTTGCATCGACGTAACTCTTTATGTCGAACTCTTTATCACCTCCATAACCGAGAAACATTTCCTTATTCCTCTAAGGACAATTTTGACTGCTATCTGGTGATCCACTCCTAGATCACCTTTGTACCCTCTTGCCAGACATGTGGCAAGGCACACAATAGGTGCGGTACTTCATCATGGCATACCGTATAGAGCCTATGACAAGAGCATAGGGGACGACCTTTCGTCCTTCCTCTTTTTTTCTGCCATGGTCAATCTTTGAGTCTTACTCAACTTCACACCTTACAACTCAGGTAAGAACCCCTTCTTTGACTGATCTATTTTGAACTCCTTCAAAAACATGTCAAGGTGTGCGTTCCTTGAAAGTACCATCAGGCGTCTTGATCTATCTCTATAGATCTTGATGCCCAATATGTAAGCAGCTTTATACAGGTCTTCCTTTGAAAAACACTCTTCAAACAACCGTTTATGCTTTCCAGAAATTCTACGTTATTTCGGATCAACAATATGTCATCCACATATACTTATCAGAAATGTTGTAGTGCTCCCACTCACTTTCTTGTAAATACAAGTTTCTAGCAAACATTGTATAAACCTAAAAGCTTTGATCACTCCATCAAAGCATATATTCCGATTCCGAGATGCTTGCTCTAGTCCATAGAAGGATTGCTGGAGCCAGCACACCTTTTAGCATCCTTAGGGTCGACAAAACCTTTTGTTGTATCACATACAACTTTTCTTACGAAAACTGGTAAGAAAACTTGTTTTGACATCCATCTGTAAGATTTCATAATCGAAAAATATAGCTAATGCTATCATGATTCCGACGGACTTAAGCATCGCTATGGGTGAGAAATTCTCATCGTAGTCAACTCCTTGAACTTGTGAAAAGACTCTTTCCCACAAGTCGAGCTTCATAGACGGTAACATTACCACCCACGCCCGTCTTATTCTTAAAGATCCATTTATCTCAATGGCTTGCCGATCATCGGGCAAGTCCACCAAAGTCCATATTTTGTTCTGATATATGGATTCTATCTCGGATTTCATGGCTTCTAACCATTTGTCGGAATACGGGCCCACCATCGCTTCTCCATAGCTCATAGGTTCATTGTTGTCTAACAACATGATATCTAAGACAGGATTACCGTACCACTTAGGAGTAGTACATATCCTTGTCGACCTACGAGGTTCGATAGCAACTTGATCCGAAGCTTCATGATCACTATCATTAACTTCCTATTCAACAGACGTAGGCGCCACAGAAAACATCTTTCTGTGTTGCATCACTCTCTGGTTGAAGTAAAGGTTCGACAACCTCATCAAGTTTTCTCTTCCTCCCACTCAATTCTTTCGAGAGAAACTCCTTCTCAAGAAAGGACCCGTTCTTAGCGACAAACAATTTTGCGCTCGGATCTGAGATAGAAGGTATACCCTACTGTCACCTTTGGGTATCCTATGAAGATGTGTTTGTCCGCTTTGGGTTCGAGCTTCTCCGGCTGAAGCCTTAAGCATTGTAGCCCCAAACATTAAGAAACGATGACTTTGGTTTCTTGCCAAACCAATGTTCATACGACATCGTCTCAACAGACTTAGATGGTGTCCTATCTAAAGTGAATGTAGCTGTCTCTAACGCATAACCTCAAAATGAAAACGGTAGATTGGTAACAGACATCATAGATCGCACCATATCTCATAGGGTTCGACTACGACGTCTGGACACACCATTACCTTGTGGTGTTCCAGGTGGCTTCAACTGTGAAACAATTCCACAATGTCTTAAGTGATTGCCAAACTCGTAACTCAGAAAATCCCCTTTTGATCAGATCGTAGGAACATGATCTTATTGTTATGATGATTCTTAACTTCACTCTGAAAATGCTTGAACTTTTCAAACGTTTCAGACTTGTGCTTCATTAAGTAGATATACCTATATCTACCCAAATCGTCAGTGAAGATGAGAAAATAGCGATATCCACCGCACGCTTCAATTCTCATTGGATCACACGCATCAACATGCATGATTTCCAACAAGTCACTTGCCCGTTTCATTGTACCTAAAAACGGGGTCTTAGTCATCCTACCCATGAGGCATGGCTCGCATGTGTCAAGCGATTCAAAATCAAGTGACTCCAAATATCCATCGACATGGAGTTTCTTCATGCATCTTATGCCAATATGACCTAAGCGGCAGTGCCACAAGAAAGTGGTACTATCATTATTAACTCTACATCTTTTGGCGTGAACATGTGTATTACCACGACCGAGATTCAATGAACCATTCACATAGGGTGCATGACCATGAAAGGTATTATTCATGTAAACAGAATAACCAGTATTCTCTAACTTAAGTGAATAACCATATTGCAATGAACATGATCCTATCATATTCATGCTCAACGTAGACACCTGATAACATTTATCTAGGTTCAATATTAATCCCGAAGGCAGATGGAGCGTGCGATGGTGATCTCATCAACTTTGGAAACACTTCCAACACACATCGTTACCTCGCCCTTAGCCAGTCTCCGTTTAGTCCGTAGCTTTAGCTTCAAGTCACCAATAATAGCAACTGAACCGGTATCCAATACCCAGGTGCTACCAGGAGTACTAGCGAGGTACACATTAATAACACGTATATACTTTGTTGAAGTTACCACCCTTCTTATCTACCATGCATTTGGGGTAATTCCGCTACCAATGACCGTTCCCCTTACAATAGAAGCACTTAATCTCGGTTTTGGGTTCAACCTTGGGTTCCTTCACTGGAGCGGCAACTGGTTTGCCATCCATGAGGTTTCCCTTCTAGCCCTTGCCCTTCTTGAAACCAGTGGTCTTGTTAAACCATCAACACTTGATGCTTCTTCTTGATTTCTACCTTTTGCGGTCTTAAGCACCGTGAACAGCTCCGGGATCAATTCCATCCCTTGCATTTCATAGTTCATCACGAAGATCTAGCAGCTTAGTGATAGTGGCTAGAGAACTCTATCAATCACTATCTTATCTGGAAGTTTAACTCCCACTTGATTTAAGTGAATGTAGCACCCAGACATTCTGAGCACATGCTCACCAGCTGAGCTATTCTCCTCCATCTTGTTGGCAAAAGAACTTGTCAGAGGTCCCATACCTCTCAACACGGGCATGAGCCTGAAATCCCAATTTCAGCTCTTGGAACATCTCATATGTTCTCTGGCGTTCAAAACGTCATTGGAATCCCGATTCTAAGCCGTAAAGTATGGTGCACTAAACTATCAAGTAGTCATCAGGATGTGTCTGTCAGGTGTTCACAACATCCACAGACGACGTTGTAGGGGTTTGCACATCGAGCGGTGCATCAAAGACATAAGCCTTCTGTGTAGCAGTGAGGACACTCCTCGGACTACGGACCTAGTCTGCATCATTGCTTACAATATCTTTCAACTTAATCTTTCTTTAGGAACGTATTGAAACAGGGAGCTACAACGTGAGCTATTTATCTACAACATATTTGCAAGGACAATTTAGACTATGTTCATGATAATTGAGTTCATTTAAAGAACTCCCACTCAGATAGACATCCCTCTAGTCATCTAAGTGAAACATGATCCGAGTCAACAAGGCCGTGTCCGATCATCACGTGAGACGGACTAGTCAACATCGATGAACATCTTCATGTTGATCGTATCTTCTATATGACTCATGCTCGACCTTTCGGTCTTCCGTGTTCCGAGGCCATGTCTGTACATGCTAGGCTCGTCAAGTCAACCTAAGTGTTTTTGCTGTGTAAATCTGGCTTACACCCGTTGTATTCGAACGTTATAATCTATCACACCCGATCATCATGTGGTGCTTCGACATGACGAACCTTCGCAACGGTGCACAGTTAGGGGGAACACTTTCTTGAAATTATTACGAGGGATCATCTTATTTAAGCTACCGTCGTTCTAAGCAAATAAGATGTAAAACATGATAAACATCACATGCAATCAAATAGTGACATGATATGGCCAATATCATTTTGCTCCTTTTGATCTCCATCTTCGGGGCTCCATGATCATCGTTGTCACCGGCATGACACCATGATCTCCGTCATCATGATCTCCATTATCGTGTCTTCTTGAAGTTGTCTCGTCATCTATTACTTCTACTACTACTATGGCTAACGCTTTAGCAATAAATTAAAGTAATTACATGACGTTTATGTTGACACGCAGGTCATAAATAAATAAAGACAACTCCTATGGCTCCTGCCGGTTGTCATACTCATCGACATGCAAGTCGTGATTCCTATTACAAGAACATGATCAATCTCATACATCACATATATCATTCATCACATCCTTTTGGCCATATCACATCACAAGGCATATGCTGCAAAAACAAGTTAGACGTCCTCTAATTGTTGTTGCAAGTTTTTACGTGGCTGCTATAGGTTTCTAGCAAGAACGTTTCTTACCTACGTGAAAACCACAACGTGATATGCCAATTTCTATTTACCCTTCATAAGGACCCTTTTCATCGAATCCGATCCGACTAAAGTGGGAGAGACAGACACCCGCTAGCCACCTTATGCAACTAGTGCATGTCAGTCGGTGGAACCAGTCTCACGTAAGAGTACGTGTAAGGTCGGTCCGGGCCGCTTCATCCCACGATGCCGCTGAATCAAGATAAGACTAGTAACGGCAAGTAAATTGACAATATCGACGCCCACAACTGCTTTGTGTTCTACTCGTGCATAGAAACTACGCATAGACCTAGCTCATGATGCCACTGTTGGGGAACATAGCAGAAATTCAAAATTTTCTACGCATCACCAAGATTAATCTATGGAGTAATCTAGCAACGAAGGGAAGGAGAGTGCATCTACATACCCTTGTAGATCGCTATGCGGAAGCGTTCAAGTGAACGGGGTTGATGGAGTCGTACTCGTCGTGATCCAAATCACCGATGATCCTAGTGCCGAACGGACGGCACCTCCGTGTTCAACACACGTACAGCCCGGTGACGTCTCCTATGCCTTGATCCAGCAAGGGGAGAAGGAGAGTTTGGGGAAGACTCCATCCAGCAGCAGCACGATGGCGTGGTGGTGGTGGAGGAGCGCGGGACTCCAGCAGGGCTTCGCCAAGCACTACGAGAGATGAGGAGGGAGAGAGGTAGGGCTGCGCTAACAGGGAAAGCAAATCACATGTGTTGGGCAGCCCCATACCTCAAGTATATATAGGGGGAGGGGAGGGGCTGCGCCCCCACCTAGGGTTCCTCCCTAGGGGTGGCGGCAGCCCCCAGATCCCATCTGGGAGGCGGCCAAGGGGAGGGGGAGAGGGAGGCACACCAGGCATGGGCCTTAGGGCCCATCTGCCCTTAGGGTTTGCCCCCTCTTCCCTTAGGCGCATGGGCCTTGGTGGGGAGGCACCCCAGCCCACCTAGGGGCTGGTCCCTTCTCACACTTGGCCCATGTATGCCTCCGGGGCTCATGGCCCCTCCCGGTGGACCCCCGGACCCCTCCGGTGGTCCCGGTACACTACCGGTGATGCCCGGAACACTTCCGGTGGCCAAAACCATACTTCCTATATATCAATATTTACCTCCGGACCATTCCGGAACTCCTCGTGACGTCCGGGATCTCATTCAGGACTCCGAACAACATTCGGTAACCGCGTACATACTTTCCCTATAACCCTAGCGTCATCGAACCTTAAGTGTGTAGACCCTACGGGTTCGGGAGTCATGCAGACATGGCCGAGACAACTCTCCGGTCAATAACCAACAGCGGGATCTGGATACCATGTTGGCTCCCACATGCTCCACGATGATCTCATCGGATGAACCACGATGTCAAGGATTCAATCAATCCCGTATACAATTCCCTTTGTCCAGCAGTATTGTACTTGCCCGAGATTCGATCGTCGGTATCCCGATACCTTGTTCAATCTTGTTACCGGCAAGTCTCTTTACTCGTTTCGTAACACATCATCCCGTGATCAACTCCTTGGTCACATTGTGCACATTATGATGATGTCCTACCGAGTGGGCCCAGAGATACCTCTCCGTTTACACGGAGTGACAAATCCCAGTCTCGATTCATGCCAACCCAACAGACACTTTCGGGGATACCTGTAGTGTACCTTTATAGCCAGCCAGTTACGTTGTGACGTTTGGCACACCCAAAGCACTCCTACGGTATCCGGGAGTTGCACAATCTCATGGTCTAAGGAAATGATACTTGACATTAGAAAAGCTTTAGCATACGAACTACAGGATCTTTGTGCTAGGCTTAGGATTGGGTCTTGTCCATCACATCATTCTCCTAATGATGTGATACCGTTATCAACGACATCCAATGTCCATGGTCAGGAAACCGTAACCATCTATTGATCAACGAGCTAGTCAACTAGAGGCTTACTAGGGATATGTTGTTGTCTATGTATCCACACATGTATCTGTGTTTCCTATCAATACAATTCTAGCATGGATAATAAACGATTATCATGAATAAGGAAATATAATAATAACCAATTTATTATTGCCTCTAGGGCATATTTCCAACACCTAGTACTTGAGAGATTCTAACCTGGTCCTTTCTGCCTCAGGGGCTCCCTTTATATAGGTTCAGACCCTGGGCTTACAACAGAGTCCGGGTCGTATTGCGACCCGTGTACTAATATACTTCCTACTTATCTTATTCTCTAAGTAAGGGAAACTCCACGTGGCGACTTGTACTTCTGGGCCATCAAGCCGCCACCTTCAAGTGTTGGGCCCTAAGCCGGCCCACTCTGCGAGCCGCCCCGCAGGTCTTGATATCTTGACGCCTTGGCCGATCTCGAGTCTTGATCGTAAGTCGCCATTTAAATGACCCGACTGATATGTCTCCAACGTATCTCTAATTTTTGATTGTTCCATGCTATTATATTATCTGTTTTGGATGTTAATGGGCTTTATTTTACACTTTTATATTATTTTTGGGACTAACCTATTAACCAGAGGCCCAGCCCAAATTGCTGGTTTTTTGCCTATTTTAGTGTTTCGCTGAAAAGGAATATCAAACGGAGTCCAAACGGAATGAAACCTTCGTGAGCGTTATTTTTGGAACAAACATGGTCCAGGGGACTTGGAGTGGACGTCAAGAAACAATCGAGGAGGCCACGAGGCAGGGGGCGCGCCTACCCCCCTGGGCGCACCCTCCACCCTCATGGGCCCCTCGTTGCTCCACCGACCTACTTCTTCCTCCTATATATATCCATATACCCTGAGAACATCCAGTAGCACCACGAAACCCTATTTCCACCGCCACAACCTTCTGTACCCCAGAGATCCCATCTTGGGGCCTTTTCCGGAGCTCCACCAGAGGGGGCATTGATCACGGAGGGCCTCTACATCAAGTCCATGGCCCCTCCGATGATGTGTGAGTAGTTTGCTTCAGACCTTCGGGTCCATAGCTAGTAGCTAGATGGCTTCTTCTCTCTCTTGGGATCTCAATACAAAGTTCTCCTCGATTCTCTTGGAAATCTATTTGATGTAATCTTCTTTTGCGGTGTGTTTGTCGAGATCTGATGAATTGTGGGTTTATGATCAAGTTTATCTATGAACAATATTTGAATCTTCTTTGAATTCTATTATGTATGATTGGTTTATCTTTGCAAGTCTCTTCGAATTATCAGTTTGGTTTGGCCTACTAGATTGATCTTTCTTGCAATGGGAGAAGTGCTTAGCTTTGGGTTCAATCTTGCGGTGCTCGATCCTAGTGACAGAAAGGGAAACAACACATTGTATTGTTGCCATCGAGGATAAAAAGATGGGGTTTACATCATATTGCATGACTTTATCCCTCTACATCATGTCATCTTGCTTAAGGCGTTACTCTGTTCTTATGAACTTAATACTCTAGATGCATGCTAGATAGTGGTCGTTGTGTGGAGTAATAGTAGTAGATACAGAATCATTTCGGTCTACTTGTCTCTGACGTGATGCCTATATACATGATCATACCTAGATATTCTCATAATTATTCGCTTTCCTATCAATTGCTCGACAGTTATTTGTTCACCCACCGTAATACTTATGCTATCTTGAGAGAAGCCACTAGTGAAACCTATGGCCCCCGGGTCTATTCTCCATCATACAAGTTTCCAATCTATTTTATTTTGCAATCTTTACTTTCAATCTATATCATAAAAATACCAAAAATATTTATCTTATTATTATCATCTCTATCAGATCTCACTCTTGCAAGTGGCCGTGAAGGGATTGACAACCCCTTTACCACCTTGGTTGCGAGGTTCTTATTTGTTTGTGTAGGTACGAGGTGAGTCGCACGTGGTCTCCTACTGGATTGATACCTTGGTTCTCAAAAACTGAGGGAAATACTTATGCTGCTCTACTGCATCACCCTTTTCTCTTCAAGGTAAAACCAACGCAGTGCTCAAGAGGTAGCACCGGCCCATCGTGGCAGGTTATATGGTGGGGTTATACCCCCAACATCTATCACACATAATTTTGGCCATATAATACACGTAAGCTTGCTTTTCATTCTAAAAGACATGCCTTTTTAGGCTATAACCCAATTCACAAGGGAGTAAAATGTCTTGACATATCTATAGGCAGGGTCTATATATCTCATGATGTTGTCTTTGACGAGTCTATTTTCCCTTTTGAGTCCCTTCATCCTAATGCCAGAGCAACTCTCAAGAAAGAAATTCTTCTTCTTCCTCCAAATCCCTGAGACTTTGATCATGGGGGTGACAATTGTACTGGCCCAACTAATGATTTTGCTAGTTCAAGTGTTCTTCCTACACCTATGCAGGTTTATGGAGAAAACGGAGAAGAAAAAAGTGCAGAAAATGATCAAAATATCGCTGAAAACGAAGGCATATTTCATGTGCTAGAGGAAGAAGAAACATCCGCTGGACACGAGGTGGATTTGGATCCACCTGGAACTCCTACGCGCCAGGCCTCAGATCACGTTCACTAGGAATCTCCCTCGGATCTGGCAAACTGCAGCCCCAGGCCAGGCCAACCGCAACGGGACACGTCGGCGCACAGGAATCAGACCCCGCGTCCCACGCGCGGGCCCGTGACAACGACCGGTACAACATCGACTGGATCAGAATCCCCAATGTGCCGCAGGGGCCAGTTGGGCCAAGCGAGATCCCGCGTCCCATGCACGGGCCCGTGATAGCTGCCAGCTCGGGATCACGGCAGCCCACGCGCACGCAGGAGACAACCCCTGGGTCGGGATCTTCTGTGCGTCAAGGCTCAACAACCAGTAGCTTGTTGGACACACAAGAGGCTACTGCCTCTAGATCGACATCTGATGTGCAAAGTGTATCTAATTCCTCACCAGGATCATCCATGGTTTCATCTCCTACAACATCTCCTGTGCAACAACCACCACAACCTTCTAGGCCTCAATCAATTGTGACTTCGCATGTTGCAACCCGACTACACAAAGGTATATGTAATCCAAAAGTTTGAATTGATGGTACTATACCATGGGGCATGTTGTGTGTTATAAGAGAACCAATAAAGCTTGAAGATGCATTTGGATATCCCAAATGGAAGAAGGTAATGGATGAAGAATACTCTACACTCATGAGAAACAAAACATGGCATCTTGTACCAAATCTAAGAGGTAAAAATATAATTTACTGCAAGTCGGTCTATAGAATCAAGAAAAGACAACCTCTCCGGAGAACTGGTGGGTGAGATTGACAGAGCCCCCGCCCCCGCTAGGGTTCCCCCCTCCCCGCCAGCGGGCCCTAGGCCATCCCCGCCGCCGCCGCCCGCTCGGCGCGGCGCCCCGCTCCCCCGCGCCCGCGGATTTGGCCAGGTGGTGTCGGCGGCGAAGGGTCGTTCCTTCCCCGCGCGCGCTCCTCCTTCCCGGGGTGGGGTGATACGTCTCCAACGTATCTATAATTTTTGATTGCTCCATGCTATATTATCTACTGTTTTGGACTATTTTGGGCTTTATTTTCCACTTTTATATTATTTTTGAGACTAACCTATTAACCGGAGGCCCAGCCCAGAATTGCTGTTTTTTGCCTATTTCAGTGTTTCGGATAAACGGAATATCAAACGGAGTCCAAACGGAATAAAATCTTCGGGAACGTGATTTTCTCACCAAACGTGATCCAGGAGACTTGGACCCTACTCCAGGGGGTCAAAGAGGAGGTCACGAGGGTGGGGGCGTCCCCCCTAGGGCGCGCCCCCTGCCTCGTGAGCCCCTCGGTGCTCCACCGACGTACTTCTTCCTCCTATATATACACACGTACCCCCAAACGATCAGAACAGGAGCCAAAAACCTGATTCCACCGCCGCAACTTTCTGTATCCACGAGATCCCATCTTGGGGCCTGTTCCGGAGCTCCGCCGGAAGAGGGCCGTCATCACGGAGGGCTTCTACATCATCCTAGCCCCTCTGATGAAGTGTGAGTAGTTTACCTCAGACCTTTGGGTCCATAGTTAGTAGCTAGATGGCTTCTTCTCTCTTTTTGGATCTCAATACAAAGTTCTCCCCCTCTCTTGTGGAGATCTATTCGATGTAATCTTCTTTTTGCGGTGTGTTTGTTGAGACCGATGAATTGTGGGTTTATGATCAAGATTATCTATGAAAAATATTTGAATCTTCTCTGAATTCTTTTATGTATGATTGGTTATCTTTGCAAGTCTCTTCGAATTATCAGTTTGGTTTGGCCTACTAGATTGATCTTTCTTGCAATGGGAGAAGTGCTTAGCTTTGGGTTCAATCTTGCGGTGTCCTTTCCCAATGACAGTAGGGGCAGCAAGGCATGTATTGTATTGTTGCCATCGAGGATAACAAGATGGTTTTTTATCATATTGCATGAATTTTTCCCTCTACATCATGTCATCTTGCTTAAGGCGTTACTGTGTTTTCATGAACTTAATACTCTAGATGCATGCTGGATAGCGGTCGATGAGTGGCATCTATCTATGAATAATATTTGAATCTTCTTTGAATTCTTTTATGTATGATTGATTATCTTTGCAAGTCTCTTCGAATTATCCGTTTGGTTTTGCCAACTAGATAGGTAGTTCTTGCCATGGGAGAAGTGCTTAGCTTTGGGTTCGATCTTGCGGTGTCCTTACCCAGTGACAGAAGGGGCAGCAAGGCACGTATTGTATCGTTGCCATCGAGGATAACAAGATGGGGTTTATTTCATATTGCATGAATTTATCTCTCTACATCATGTCATCTTGCTTAAGGCGTTACTCTATTTTTAACTTAATACTCTAGATGCATGCTGGATAGCGGTCGATGAGTGGAGTAATAGTAGTAGATGCAGAATCGTTTCGATCTACTTGTCACGGACGTGATGCCTATATACATGATCATGCCTAGATATTCTCATAACTATGCTCAATTCTGTCAATTGCTCAACAGTAATTTGTTCACCCACCGTAGAATACATATGCTCTTGAGAGAAGCCACTAGTGAAACCTATGGCCCCCGGGTCTATTCTCATCATATCAATCTCCATCACTTTAATCTTGCTTTGCTTTTTACTTTGCATCTTTATACCAAAAATATTATATCTATCAGATCTCACTCTCGTAAGTGACCGTGAAGGGATTGACAACCCCTAATCGCGTTGGTTGCGAGTAGCTATCGCTTTGTGCAGGTACGAGGGACTTGAGTGTGGCCTCCTACTGGATTGATACCTTGGTTCTCAAAAACTGAGGGAAATACTTACGCTACTCTGCTGCATCATCCCTTCCTCTTCGGGGAAAACCAACGCAAGCTCAAGACGTAGCATGGGGCGATGCGGCGGTGCTGCTCAGTCGGTGGTGGTCCGACGGCCTGTTGTGGTGGCCGGCGGCGCTCACCGTGGTGGTGCCGCCTCTTGGCGACAGGGCAGTCCGGTGGTGCTGGTCGGTCGGCGCCATGTCCCCAGCCCAGATCAGGGCCCGTAGGGTCCCGTTTGGGTCCTTGCGGGTCGACTCCGGCGTGATTGCGACGTCCTCTGTATGGGAAGGCAGGGGAGTGGCTTGGACTGGGAAAGTGGCGCCGTCGGCATGCTAGCTGCTACGCGAAGGCGGGAGCTGTCCGGGCCTTTGAGGGCCCGGCCGGGCCTGTGGGGCCACGGGCCCGGTAGGCTCCTGCTATGGTGTCCAATCGGCTACCGTCGTGGACGGTGGAGGTGGGGCCCTCCCGTATGCCGACGGTGCTGCTGCACTAGTCCCGGCTCCTCTTCTTCGTTGTGCAGGCCATCTTCGCGGTGCGGTGGTGAGACAGCGTGGGAAGCTTCGTGTCCGTGTTGGCGCTCGGCGGTGGTCGGTTTGGTGGCGAGCTCCGAAGTGCCTAAGGTAGAGGATGGGATCGGGAGAAATCCATGTTGGTTTGGCCGACACCGAGCGGTGGCGCTTGAGGGTGCCGCCAGACATTCCTGGAGGGCGTCGGGGCTACCCTTCCTCTCTCCTCGCCGCGTACCGGGGGAAACCCTTGGCAGCAGCGTCGTCATCATCGCGTTCCTTCCTGGAGGTGTTGATTGGTACCGATGCTTCGGAGTCTCGAAGCTTGGTGGGCGATCTCCAGTGGACGCAGCGGTCGCGAGGCTTCGTCGTTTTTGTTGATCCGCCGTTATCGGCATTTGTTTCTTTTCCTTTTTCTTTTTCTTTTTTTTGGCATGCTTGTACTGCTTCCGCCCCAGCATCTATCGTTGGATGTATCGGATGGTTGCTTTGGAATACAAAGCGGGGGGAAACCCTTTTTCTTAATTGATAGGTACAAAGCACTTCTAGTTGCAAAGGGTTTTAACCAACGCTATGGTTTAGATTGTGAGGATACCTTCAGTACCGTTGTTAAAGCTACAACCATCAGACTTATGCTATCTATTATTGTGTCCAGGGGTGGATCTTGAGACAGTGATGTCGCTTGAAGCTACGTCGGTATTTCCCCCAAGAGGAAGGGATGATGCAGCACAGCGGTGGTAGGTATTTCCCTCAGATATGAAATCAAGGTTATCGAACCAGTAGGAGAACCAAGCAACACAACATAAATAGCCCCTGCAAACAAATAACAACTACTCGTCACCCGACGTGTTAAAGGGGTTGTCAATCCCTTTCGGGTAACGGTGCTAGAAATTGGTGCGTGGACAGGAGAAAGTTGTAATAGATTGAATAAATAGATCACAAATAAAATAAAGTGCAGCAAAGTATTTTTGGTTTAATAGATCTAAAAATAAATGCAAGAGAAAAGTAGATCGCAAAGGCAAATATATGAGAAAGAAGACCCGAGGGTCGTAGGTTTCACTAGTGGCTTCTCTTGAGAAAAATAGCAAACAGTGGGTGAACAAATTTCTGTTGGGCAATTGATAGAACTTCAAATAATTATGCCGATTCCAGGCAATGATCATTATATAGGCATCACGTCCAAGATTAGTAGACTGACTGCTGCCTGCATCTACTACTATTACTCCACACACCGACCGCTATCCAGCATGCATCTAGTGTATTAAGTTCATGGAGAAATGGAGTAATGCAATAAGAATGATGACATGATGTAGACAAGATATATCTATGTAGAGATAGACCCCGTTGTTTTATCCTTAGTAGCAACGATACATACGTGTTGTTTCCCTTTCCGTCATTGGGATCAAGCACCGTAAGATCGAACCCACTACCAGGCACCTCTTCCTGTTTCCAGATAAATAGATCAAGTTGGCCAAACAAAACCCAAATATCGGAGAAGAAATACGAGGCTACAAGCAATCATGCATATAAGAGATCAAAGAAACTCAAATAACTTTCATGGATATAAAAAGATAGATCTAATCATAAACTCAAAGTTCATTCATCCCAACAAACGCACGCAAAAGAGTTACATCATATGGATCTCCAAGAGACCATTGTATTGAGAATCCAGCGAGAGAGAGGAAGCCATCTAGCTACTAACTACGGACCCGAAGGTCTACAAAGAACTACTCACGCATCATCGGAGAGGCACCAATGGAGGTGGTGAACCCCATCCGAGATGGTGTCTAGATTGGATCTGGTGGTTCTAGACTCTGCGGTGGATGGATGAATATTTTCTCGCTTGTTCTAGGGTTTCTAGAATATTGGGGTATTTATAGAGCAAAGAGGTGGTCCGGGGGGCACCCGAGGTGGGCACAACCCACCAGGGTGCGCCTGGGCCTCTTGGCGCACCCTGGTGAGTTGTGCCTCCCTTAGGGCACCCCCAGGTGCAACCAGGGCCCGTTGTGTTCCTTCTGGCCCATAAAAATTCTCCGTAAAGTTTCGAGGCATTTGGACTCCGTCTGATATTGATTTTTTGCGATGTAAAAAACATGGAAAAAACAGCAACTGGCACTTGGCACTATGTTAATAGGTTAGTACCAAAAAATGATATAAAATGACTATAAATGATTGTAAAACATCCAAGATTGATAATATAACAGGATGGAACAATAAAAAATTATAGATACGTTGGAGACGTATCGGCATCCCCAAGCTTAACTCCTACTCGTCCTCGAGTAGGTAAGTGATAAAAGCAGAATTTTTGATGTGGAATGCTGCCTAACATGTCATATCATATTTCTTTCTTTATAGCATGGACATTTTGGACTTTTTGTTTTTCAAAGCAATAGTCTAGTTTTGACATGATAATTTAGATACTCAAGCATATCAACAAGCAACCATGTCTTTCAAAATATCAACGCTAAAATAAGTTATCCCTAGCCCATCATGCTCAAACATTGATCCATTAATGAAACACACTTGAATATTAGCTACACCCAACACTTCAGCACGATCATATTGCCTCCTAGTTGGTGCTTTTATAAAAGAAAATGAAGACTCAAAAGAAAAATTGCATAAAGTAAAAGAAAGGCCCTTCGCAGAGGGAAGTAGGGATTTGTAGAGGTGCCAGAGCTCAAAGCAAAAATGTTGGGGATGTTACTATTAGCTGAGACCCGCCCAGGAGGGGCCGGGTCAGCTTCAATGGAGGGTTACGCAAGAAGTTCAGTAAACATCCAAGTTTGTAGTTTATTAAGTCTTATAGAAGGCCCAAAGGCCAGGGGCCGGCTTAAGGCCGGATATTGTAAAACGCCACATGTAAGGAAATACTTGTACAGAAAGACATGTAAAGAAAGTCACCGAGCCGGACATGATTATGAGCTGGCCGGGACTCTGTAGGCCACCTGGCGTCAACCCGTGTATATAAGGGGACGACCCGGTGGCGGTTTAGGGCAAGAAACAACAAGTCGATAACCAAGCCGGCGAGTTAAGCCTCTTGGTGATCGAAACCCCAGCAATACCAAACCCAACTAGACGTAGGCTTTTACCTTCGTCGTAAGGGGCCGAACTAGTATAAAACTCTCTCGTGTCCTTTGTCCCGATTAACCCCTTTAAGCTTCCTAGTGCGATGGCCCTACGACTAAGTCCTTGCTCTAGGACATCTGTCGTGACAATTCCATGATAGTTGGCGCCCACTGTGGGGCCAACGCACGGTGGATTTGAGTTCTTGAAGGGCAACTTCAAAGGGCTCAAGGGATACGCTGTGGGCCGGATGACCAAGAGTCGTCACGGCAAGATCTACATCGACGACAAAGGCTGGGGCCCCGAGGCCGGCTCAATCGAGTACGGGTATCGGGTCCCCTTCGGCTGAATCCACGTCTTCATCGGCGGGATCGGTGAGTCAGGCCCTGAGCCGGATGTCCACACCGACCTCATCGAAACGGCTCAGCGTGCCGGGTCCACCCGTGTTCAATCTGTCGTGAAGCATGCCTTCGTAGGCTGCGTCCATGGCGGTGAATACTCCGAAGGATCGATGGAAGGCGGGGAGACGGCCATCTGCTCTGATACTGCATCTTCAACGGGTGAGACGGGCTCATTTTACCAAATGCAAGACGGCATGCTCGGGGGCTGTTCCGATGGCAGTAGTATTCCGGACCCCCTTGAGCCGCCAAATTGGGCCGGAGTCTTCATGGCAGGGACGCAGCCCGGCAGAACTCCACCGCAGTGACAGTAGCCACCACCGGGTCGGCAGCTGCCGGGTCAGGAGACCCCGCGCGCCCCCCGGATCAGGTTCTCATGGACCTCATGGATAAACTGACGACTCTGTTAACCGCTGCGGTAGAGCCGGCGGATAAAGCCCAGCATGACGTGGAAGTGGCATGCGTGCGGGAGGGGATGGTGCAAGCTAAGGAAAATTTGGCTGCGGAGGGAACCCGGATGGCAGCAGAACGAGCAGCCTTGGATGCTCGTGCTCAGCAGCTTCAAGCAGAAACCTTCCGGCTCTCCATGGATCTTAATGTGTCAAACGAAGTCATGAGGAGGAGGCGTCAGAAAACTCAGTCGCGTCTGTCTCTAACACTGGATCCGAGGAATATGTTCCATACACCCGGGGCTGGAGGGAGCAACCTGCCGGAGGTAAACCGGGTCGAGACACCCGGAGCACCAGTTCAGCCACGCACCATGGAGCCACCGCGCATGAATACGGCTCCTCCCCGTTATATATCAACACCCCTGGGTCACTTCTCCAACCCCATGGAGAACCTCATTGCGGCGTCAGCTCGTTTGGCAGCTCTCCCGATGGAAGGCGACTCGCCAGCAGCAATTGAAACCCAGAGGGTAAGAGAACTACTTCAGAAAACTTTGGCCCAGCAAGATGCATACTCCTACAGTCGAGACATGATTCATTCAACTCCTCGCCCAAGCCGGAGCCCAAGTTACAGTTGGCACATGGAATCTGCAGAGATGTCAAGTAACGCTCAACGCCACAACCGACCATATAGGCATGAGCCGGTGCGGGCTGGAGCCCTCAACTTGGCGGATCAGGAGAGAATTCGTCAAGAGGCGGAACGGGTGGCTCAGATAGCAGCGGAGCAGGCGGCTCACCAGACTTTTCCGGCTTACCCAGCGACTTCGGTGGAGGCAGGTGTAGTTACGAGAACCGGAGGCGTACCTTGCCTGGTCCCAGCCATACGCAATGAACGGTTGCCCAAGGATTTCAAGGGGCCTCGTAAGGTACCGAACTACACGGCTGACTTATAGCCAGGGGCTTGGATTGAGAGTTATGAGATGGCTATAGAGCTGTTGGAAGTTAGTGATGCTGCAATGGCCAAGTACTTTACCATGATGTTGGATGGAATGGCTCGGACCTGGCTGAAAGGATTGCCACCTAATTCCATTGGCTCATGGGAAGACGTAAAGGCACGGTTCATCCGGAACTTTAAAGACACGTGTAAGCAGCCAATGTCAATTGTGGACCTGACCAATTGCAAGCAAGAGGATGGAGAATCTACGACTCATTGGGTGCGCCGGGTCAAGGAAATAATACATTTGTCTAATAAAATAGACGCCGTTTCAGCAGTTTTGATGTTGGAGAAGAATTGCCGTTTTGAGCCCCTGAAGCAGAAGTTGGGGCGGCTTAAACGAGACTGTAATGACATGGGAACGTTGATGGCGGCTCTTGTCAAGTATGCCGATTCTAATACCACCAAAGACCCGGCGTCTGATGAGGAAAAAGCAACAAAGGGAAAGAAGAAGGACAATGGCAAGGGTCACCAGCATAACCTGGCAAATCAAGGAGGTAATAAGCGTAAGGCTGATGAGTTTGTTGCTAATACTAATGCACAGGGCAGTAATCAGTGGCGCAAGGGCAGACAGCCCCCTCGATCGGGCGGGTCAGGCCCCACCCTTGAGCAGCTATTGAATGAACCTTGTCCTAGACACGACACCAGGGAGAAGCCAGCTACCCACTTGTGGAAGGATTGTATGATCATGAAGGCATTTAAAAATTCAAACGCATTTGATGGGGGTCATGGTTCGGGTGGCGGCTCAGGCGGCTTTCAGGGCCCGGGCGCCGGTTCAAGCGGAGGAGGTTTTCATGGTCATCCTGGTCACCAGGGGGGATATAATCAGCAACACAACCAAGGGAATCAACAGCAGCAACAATCCGGCTATCAGAGCAACCCGAAGCAGTTGAGTAGCGGACAGTATCGTGTCTTTACTACCAGTTCATGTAAGAGAGACCAGAAACTCCACAAGAGGGCCGTCAATGCCGTTGAACCGGCAATCCCACGTTATCTATGTTGGTCGGAGCAGCCTATTGTGTGGAGCAGAGAGGATCACCCGCCCCGGGTTGATAATCCGGGTCACTTAGCTTTGGTAGTGGCACCTCAGGTTGGTGGGTACAAGTTTACTAAGGTACTTATGGATGGAGGCGGCAGCATCAACATCCTTTACTATGAGACGTTCCGCCGGATGGGATTGACGGATAAAAATCTTAAACAATCCAACACTGTTTTTCATGGTGTAGTACCCGGTAAGTCGGCATACCCAGTTGGTAAGATCGAGCTGGAGGCAGCCTTTGGGGATGAGTATGACTCCAGGGCAGAAAAAAATAACCTTTGAAGTGGTTAAGATCAAAAGCCCATATCATACTCTGTTTGGGCGACCGGCTTATGCCAATTTCATGGCTCGGCCGTGTTACGTGTATTTACAGCTCAAGATGCCGGGTCACAAGGGCACCATTATAGTCCATGGGAGCCGGAAGATCGCCTTGGAATGTGAAGAGGGGGATGTTGCCTATGCTGAATCCATTTGTGCGACAGAGGAGTTGAAATTCTATAAGGATCATGTCGACCCGGCGGACATGACGTCATTAAAGAAACCAACCACAGAGCATGAGCCAGAGTTGAAGTTCAAATCAGCTGATGACACTAAGATGGTTGACTTTGTGCCTGGCAACTCATCAAAACAGTTCATCATCAGCGCAAACTTGGATCCGAAATAGGAAAGCGCGCTCATCGAGTTCATCCGTGAGAACCGGGACATCTTTGCATGGAAACCTTCAGACATGCCGGGTGTCCCGAGGGAACTCACTGAGCACACTCTTAATATCAATCCAAAGTTCAAGCCTGTCAGACAGTTTCTTCGGCAGTTCAATGAAGAAAGGCGTAAGGCCATTGGAGAAGAGGTGTCCCGACTCTTGGCGGCCGGGTTCATTGTGGAGGTCTTTCACCCAGAATGGTTAGCTAACCCGATGCTCGTGCTCAAAAAGAATGGCACCTGGCGTATGTGTGTGGATTACACAGATTTAAACAAGGCCTGTCCGGCTGATCCTTTTGCTCTTCCCCGTATTGATCAGATCATTGATGCTACGGCAGGTTGTGCACGGTTGAGTTTTTTAGATGCTTACTCCGGGTATCATCAGATTAAGATGGCAGTCAAGGATCAAGAGAAAACGGCGTTCATAACACCTTTTGGGGCTTTTTGCTATGTGTCTATGCCTTTTGGGCTCAAGAGTGCTCAGGCGACTTACCAACGGTGTGTGCAGAATTGTCTTCATGATCAAATTGGGCACAATGTTCATGCCTATGTGGATGATATACTAGTGAAATCCAGGGAAGAGGAAACCTTGGTCACAGACTTGAAAGAGACTTTTGATAATCTTCGGGTGTACAAGATGATGCTTAACTCGGCCAAATGTGTTTTTAGAGTGCCAGCCGGCAAGCTTTGGGTTTTCTGGTGTCTAACCGAGGCATTGAAGCTAACCCGAAGAAGATCAAAGCAATTACATCCCTGGCCAAACCAACCTGCGTTAATGATGTTCAACGACTGGCGGGTCGTGTGGCTGCTTTGAGCCGGTTCATAAGCCGGTTAGGGGAAGAAGCTATGCCTCTGTATCAGTTGATGAAGAAAACAGATGTGTTTGTTTGGAGTGATGCTGCGAACGCCGCTTTTGAAGATCTGAAGGCACAACTAGCTAAGCCGCCGGTCCTAGCTGCTCCAATTGAGAAAGAGCCGCTATTGTTATATGTAGCTGCCAACTCACGGGCTGTTTGAAGGAAATATGCCCTAGAGGCAATAATAAAGTTATTATTTATTTCCTTATATCATGATAAATGTTTATTATTCATGCTAGAATTGTATTAACCGGAAACATAATACTTGTGTGAATACATAGACAAACAAAGTGTCACTAGTATGCCTCTACTTGACTAGCTCGTTAATCGAAGATGGTTATGTTTCCTAACCATAAATAAAAGAGTTGTTATTTGATTAATGAGATCACATCATTAGGAGAATGATGTGATTGACATGACCCATTCCATTAGCTTAGCACCCGATCGTTTAGTATGTTGCTATTGCTTTCTTCATGACTTATACATGTTCCTATGACTATGAGATTATGCAACTCCCGTTTGCCGGAGGAACACTTTGTGTGCTACCAAACGTCACAACGTAACTGGGTGATTATAAAGGAGCTCTACAGGTGTCTCCAAAGGTACATGTTGGGTTGGCGTATTTCAAGATTAGGATTTGTCACTCCGATTGTCGGAGAGGTATCTCTGGGCCCTCTCGGTAATGCACATCACATAAGCCTTGCAAGCATTGCAACTAATGAGTTAGTTGTGAGATGATGTATTACGGAACGAGTAAAGAGACTTACCGGTAACGAGATTGAAATAGGTATTGAGATACCGACGATCGAATCTCGGGCAAGTAACATACCGATGACAAAGGGAACAACGTATGTTGTTATACGGTCTGGCCGATAAAGATCTTCGTAGAATATGTAGGAGCCAATATGGGCATCCAGGTCCCGCTATTGGTTATTGACCGGAGACGTGTCTCGGTAATGTCTACATTGTTCTCGAACCCGTAGGGTCCGCACGCTTAAGGTTTCGATGACAGTTATATTATGAGTTTATGAGTTTTGATGTACCGAAGGAGTTTGGAGTCCCGGATGAGATCGGGGACATGACGAGGAGTCTCGAAATGGTCGAGACGTAAAGATCGATATATTGGATGACTATACTCGGACATCGGAAAGGTTCCGAGTGATTCGGATATTTTTCGGAGTACCGGGTAGTTACGGGAGAAGCAATGGGCCTTGATGGGCTTTAGTGGGAAGAGGAGAAAGGGCCAAGGGGCTGCTGCGCTCCCTCCCCTCTGGTCCGAATTGGACTAGGGAAAAGGGGGCCGGCCACCTTTCCTTCTCCTCCACTTCCTTCTCCCTTCCTCCCCTCTTGGTGGACTCCTACTAGGACTTGGAGTCCTAGTAGGACTCCACATCCTGGCCGCACCAATTGCCTTGGCCGGCCTCCTCCTCCTCCATCCTTTATATACTGAGGCAAGGGGCACCCCATAGACACAAGTTGATCTTCGTGATCGTTCCTTAGCCATGTGAGGTGCCCCCCTCCACCATATTCCACCTCGGTCATATTGTAGCGGTGCTTAGGCGAAGCCCTACGACGGTAGTACATCAAGATCGTCACCACGCCGTCGTGCTGACGGAACTCTTCCCCGACACTTTGCTGGATCGGAGTCCTGGGATCGTCATCGAGCTGAACATGTGCTAGAACTCGGAGGTGCCGTAGTTTCGGTGCTTGATCGGTCGGGCCGTGGAGACGTACGACTACATCAACCAAACGCTTCCGTTGTCGATCTACAAGGGTACGTTGATCACATTCTCCCCTCTCGTTGCTATACATCACCATGGTCTTGCGTGTGCGTAGGATTTTTTTTGAAATTACTACGTTCCCCAACAGTGGCATCCGAGCCTAGGTTTTATGTGTTGATGTTATATGCACGAGTAGAACACAAGTGAGTTGTGGGCAATATAAGTCATACTGCTTACCAGCATGTCATACTTTGGTTCGGCGGTATTGTTGGACGAAGCGGCCCGGACCGACATTACGTGTACGCTTACGCGAGACCGGTTCTCCCGATGTGCTTTGCACAAAGGTGGCTAGCGGGTGACAGTTTCTCCAACTTAGTTTGAACCGAGTGTGGCTATGCCCGGTCCTTGCGAAGGTTAAAACAGCACCAACTTGACAAACTATCGTTGTGGTTTTGATGCGTAGGTAAGATTGGTTCTTGCTTAAGCCCGTAGCAGCCACGTAAAACTTGCAACAATAAAGTAGAGGACGTCTAACTTGTTTTTGCAGGGCATGTTGTGATGTGATATGGTCAAGACATGATGCTAAATTTTATTGTATGAGATGATCATGTTTTGTAACCGAGTTATCGGCAACTGGCAGGAGCCATATGGTTGTCGCTTTATTGTATGCAATGCAATCGCGCTGTAATGCTTTACTTTATCACTAGGCGGTAGCGATGGTCGTGGAAGCATAAGATTGGCGAGACGACAACGATTCTACGATGGAGATCAAGGTGTCGCGCCGGTGATGATGGTGATCATGACGGTGCTTCGAAGATGGAGATCACAAGCACAAGATGATTGTGGCCATATCATATCACTTATATTGATTGCATGTGATGTTTATCTTTGATGCATCTTATCTTGCTTTGATTGACGGTAGCATTATAAGATGATCTCTCACTAATTATCAAGAAGTGTTCTCCCTGAGTATGCACCGTTGCGAAAGTTCTTCGTGCTGAGACACCACGTGATGATCGGGTGTGATAGGCTCTACGTTCAAATACAACGGGTGCAAAACAGTTGCACACGCAGAATACTCAGGTTATACTTGACGAGCCAAGCATATACAGATATGGCCTCGGAACATGGAGACCGAAAGGTCGAGCGTGAATCATATAGCAGATATGATCAACATAGCGATGTTCACCAATGAAACTACTCCATCTCACGTGATGATCGGACATGGTTTAGTTGATTTGGATCACGTAATCACTTAGAGGATTAGAGGGATGTCTATCTAAGTGGGAGTTCTTAAGTAATATGATTAATTGAACTTAAATTTATCATGAACTTAGTCCTGGTAGTATTTTGCAAATTATGTTGTTGATCAATAGCTCACATTGTTGCTTCCCTGTGTTTATTTTGATATGTTCCTAGAGAAAATTGTGTTGAAAGATGTTAGTAGCAATGATGCGGATTGGATCCGTGATCTGAGGTTTATCCTCATTGCTGCACAGAAGAATTATGTCCTTGATGCACCGCTAGGTGACGGACCTATTCCAGGAGTAGATGCAGACGTTATGAACGTTTGGCTAGCTCAATATGATGACTACTTGATAGTTTAGTGCACCATGCTTAATGGCTTAGAATCGGGACTTCAAAGACATTTTGAACGTCATGGAGCATATGAGATGTTCCAGGAGTTGAAGTTAATATTTCAAGCAAATAGCCGAGTTGAGAAATATGAAGTCTCCAACAAGTTCTATAGCTAAAAGATGGAGGAGAATCGCTCAACTAGTGAGCATGTGCTCAGATTGTCTGAGTACTATAATCACTTGAATTAAGTGGGAGTTAATCTTCCAGATAAGATAGTGATTGACAGAATTCTCTAGTCACCATCACCAAGTTAGTAGAACTTCGTGATGAACTATGATATGCAAGGGATAACGGAAACGATTCCCAAGCTCTTCGTAATGCGGAAATTGACGAAGGTAGAAATCGAGAAAAACATCAAGTGTTGATGGTAGACAAGACCACTAGTTTCAAGAAAAGGGCAGAGGGAAGAAGGGGAACTTCAAGAAGAACAGCAAGCAAGTTGCTGCTCAAGTGAAGAAGCCCAAGTCTGGTCCTAAGCCTGAGACTAAGTGTTTCTACTGCAAAGGGACTGGTCACTGGAAGCGGAACTACCCCAAGTGATTGGCAGATAAGAAGGATGGCAAAGTGAACATAAGTATATTTGATATACATGTTATTGATGTGTACTTTACTAGTGTTTATAGCAACCCCTCAGTATTTGATACTAGTTCAGTTGCTAAGATTAGTAACTCGAAGCGGGAGTTGCAGAATAAACAGAGACTAGTTAAGGGTAAAGTGACGATGTGTGTTGGAAGTGGTTCCAAGATTGATATGATCATCATCGCACACTCCCTATACTTTCGGGATTAGTGTTGAACCTGAATAAGTGTTATTTGGTGTTTGCGTTAAGCATGAATATGACTTGATCATGTTTATTGTAATACGGTTATTCATTTAAGTAAGAGAATAAATTGTTGTTCTGTTTACATGAATAAAACCTTATATGGTTACACACCCAATGAAAATAGTTCGTTGGATCTCGATCGTAGTGATACACATAATCATAATATTGAAACCAAAAGATGCAAAGTTAATAATGATAGTGCAACCTATTTGTAGCACTGCCGTTTAGGTCATATTGGTGTAAAGCGCATGAAGAAACTCCATGCTGATGGGATTTTGGAATCACTTGATTATGAATCACTTGATGCTTGCGAACCATGCCTCATGGGCAAGATGACTAAGACTCCGTTCTCCGGAGAAAGCAACTGACTTATTGGAAATAATACATACTGATGATGTGGTCCGATGAGTGTTAAGGCTCACGGCAAGTATCGTTATTTTCTGAACTTCACAGATGATTTGAGCAGATATGGGTATATCTACTTGATGAAACATAAGTCTGAAACATTTGAAAAGTTCAAAGAATTTCAGAGTGAAGTGGAAAATCATCGTGACAAGAAAACAAAGTTTCTACGATCTGATCGCGGAGACAAATATTTGAGTTACGAGTTTGGTCTTCAATTAAAACAATGTGGAATAGTTTCACAAACTCATGCCACATGGAACACCACAGCATAATGGTGTGTCCAAACGTCATAACCGTACTTTATTGGATATAGTGCAATCTATGATGTCTCTTACCGATCTACCACTATCGTTTTGGGGTTATGCATTAGAGACAGCTGCATTCACGTTAAATAGGGCGCCATCTAAATCCGTTGAGATGACACCATATGAACTATGGTTTGGCAAGAAACCTAAGCTGTCGTTTCTCAAAGTTTGGGACTGCGATGCTTATGTGAAAAAGTTTCAACATGATAAGCTCGAACCCAAATCGGAGAAGTAAATCTTCATAGGATATCCAAAGGAAACTATTGGATACACCTTCTATCACAGATCCGAAGGCAAGACTTTTGTTGCTAAATTCGGAAACTTACTAGAGAAGGAGTTTCTCTCGAAAGAAGTGAGTGGGAGGAAAGTAAAAAAACTTGATAAGGTAATTGTACCTTCTCCCTTATTGGAAAGTAGTTCATCACAGAAATCTGTTCCTGTGACTACTACACCAATTAGTGAGGAAGCTAATGATGATGATCATGTAACTTCAGATCAAGTTATTACCGAATCCCGCAGGTAAACCAGAGTGAGATCCGCACCAGAGTGGTACTGTAATCCTGTTCTGGAAGTCATGTTACTAGACCATGAAGAACTTGCGAACTATGAGGAAGCGATGATGAGCCCAGATTCCACAAAATGGCTTGAGGCCATGAAATCTGAGATGGGATCCATGTATGAGAACAAAGTATGGACTTTGGTTGACTTGCCCGATGATCGGCAAGCAATTGAGAATAAATGGATCTTCAAGAGGAAGACGGACGCTGATAGTAGTGTTACTATCTACAAAGCTAGAATTGTTGTAAAAGGTTTTCGACAAGTTCAAGGTGTTGACTACGATGAGAGTTTCTCACTCGTATCTATGCTTAAATCTGTCCGAATCATGTTAGCAATTGCCGCATTTTATGAAATCTGGCAAATGGATAACAAAACTGCAATCCTTAATGGATTTCTTAAATAAGAGTTGTATATGATGCAACCAGAAGTTTTTGTCAATCCTAAAGGTGTTAACAAAAAATGCAAACTCCAGTGATCCATCTATGGACTGGTGTAAGCATCTCGGAGTTGGAATATACGCTTTGATAAGTTGATCAAAGCATATAGTTTTATACAGACTTGCGGTGAAGCCTGTATTTACAAGAAAGTGAGTGGGAGCACTACAACATTTCTGATAAGTATATGTGAATGACATATTGTTGATCGGAAATAATGTAGAATTATTCTGCAAAGCATAAAGGAGTGTTTGAAAGGAGTTTTTCAAAGAAAGACCTCGGTGAAGTTGCTTACATATTGAGCATCAAGATCTATAGAGATAGATCAAGACGCTTGATAAGGTTTTTCAATATAAACATATCTTGACAAGATTTTGAAGTAGTTCAAAATGGAACAGACAAAGAAAGAGTTTCTTGCCTATGTTACAAGGTGTGAAATTGAGTAAGACTCAAAGCCCGACCACGGTAGAAGATAGAAAGAGAATGAATGTCATTCCCTATGCCTTGGTCATAGGTTCTATAAAGTATGCCATGCTGTGTACCAGATCTATTGTATACCCTACCACTGAGTTTGGCAAGGGGGTACAATAGTGATCTAGGAGTAGATCACTGGACAGCGGTCAAAATTATCCTTAGTGGAATAAGGATATGTTTCTCGATTATGGAAGTGAAAAAAGGTTCGTCGTAAAGGGTTACGCCGATGCAAGTTTTGACACTAATCTAGATGAATCTAAATCTCAATCTAGATACATATTGAAAGTGGGAGCAATTAGCTAGAGTAGCTCCGTGCAGAGCATTGTTGACATAAATATTTGCCAAATACTTACGGATCTGAATGTGACAGACCCGTTGACTAAAATTATCTCACAAGCAAAACATGATCACACCTTAGTACTCTATGGGTGTTAATCACATAGCGATTTTAACTAGATTACTGACTCTAGTAAACCCTTTGGGTGTTGATCACATATCGATGTGAACTATGGGTGTTAATCACATGGTGATGTGAACTATTGCTGTTAAATCACATGGCGATGTGAACTAGATTATTGACTCTAGTGCAAGTGGGAGACTGAAGGAAATATGCCCTAGAGGCAATAATAAAGTTATTATTTATTTCCTTATATCATGATAAATGTTTATTATTCATGCTAGAATTGTATTAACCGGAAACATAATACTTGTGTGAATACATAGACAAACAAAGTGTCACTAGTATGCCTCTACTTGACTAGCTCGTTAATCGAAGATGGTTATGTTTCCTAACCATAAACAAAAGAGTTGTTATTTGATTAACGGGATCACATCATTAGGAGAATGATGTGATTGACATGACCCATTCCATTAGCTTAGCACCCGATCATTTAGTATGTTGCTATTGCTTTCTTCATGACTTATACATGTTCCTATGACTATGAGATTATGCAACTCCCGTTTGCCGGAGGAACACTTTATGTGCTACCAAACGTCACAACGTAACTGGGTGATTATAAAGGAGCTCTACAGGTGTCTCCAAAGTTACATGTTGGGTTGGCGTATTTCGAGATTAGGATTTCTCACTCTGATTGTCGGAGAGGTATCTCTGGGCCCTCTCGGTAATGCACATCACATAAGCCTTGCAAGCATTGCAACTAATGAGTTAGTTGCGAGATGATGTATTACGGAACGAGTAAAGAGACTTGCCGGTAACGAGATTGAACTAGGTATTGAGATACCGACTATCGAATCTCGGGCAAGTAACATACCGATGACAAAGGGAACAACGTATGTTGTTATGCGGTCTGGCCGATAAAGATCTTCGTAGAATATGTAGGAGCCAATATGGGCACCCAGGTCCCGCTATTGGTTATTGACCAGAGACGTGTCTTGGTCGTGTCTACATTGTTCTCGAACCCGTAGGGTCCGCACGCTTAAGGTTTCGATGACAGTTATATTATGAGTTTATGAGTTTTGATGTACCGAAGGAGTTTAGAGTCCCGGATGAGATCGGGGACATGACGAGGAGTCTCGAAATGGTCGAGACGTAAAGATCGATATATTGGACGACTATATTCGAACATCGGAAAGGTTCCGAGTGATTCGGGTATTTTTCGGAGTACCGGGTAGTTACGGGAGAAGCAATGGGCCTTGATGGGCTTTAGTGGGAAGAGGAGAAAGGGCCAAGGGGCTGCTGCATCCCCCCTCCCCCCTGGTCCAAATTGGACTAGGGAAAAGGGGGCCGGCCACCTTTCCTTCTCCTCCACTTCCTTCTCCCTTCCTCCCCTCTTGGTGGACTCCTACTAGGACTTGGAGTCCTAGTAGGACTCCACATCCTGGCCGCACCAATTGCCTTGGCCGGCCTCCTCCTCCTCCATCCTTTATATACTGAGGCAAGGGGCACCCCATAGACACAAGTTGATCTTCGTGATCATTCCTTAGCCGTGTGCGGTGCCCCCTCCACCATATTCCACCTCGGTCATATTGTAGCGGTGCTTAGGCGAAGCCCTGCGACGGTAGTACATCAAGATCATCACCACTCCGTCGTGCTGACGGAACTCTTCCCCGACACTTTGCTGGATCGGAGTCCTGGGATCGTCATCGAGCTGATCGTGTGCTAGAACTCGGAGGTGCCATAGTTTCGGTGCTTGATCGGTCGGGCCGTGGAGACGTACGACTACATCAACCAAACGCTTCCGTTGTCGATCTACAAGGGTACGTAGATCACACTCTCCCGTCTCGTTGCTATACATCACCATGATCTTGCGTGTGCGTAGGAATTTTTTTGAAATTACTACGTTCCCCAACACTGTTAGCGTGGCTATGGTGGTAGAGCGCAAGGAGGCTAGCAAAGAGCATCCGGTTCAACGACCGGTTTATTATGTCAGTGAAGTGCTAATTGAGTCTAAGCAACGATATCCACATTGGCAGAAGCTTGTTTATGGGGTGTTCATGGCAAGCCGGAAGCTTAAGCATTATTTTCAGGGACATCCAATCACTGTGGTTAGCTCTGCTCCTTTGGGAGACATTATTCAAAATAGAGAAGCTACAGGGCGAGTTGCCAAGTGGGCAATTGAGCTTGGGTCTCATGGGCTGAATTATGTTCCACGCACTGCAATTAAGTCTCAAGCCCTGGTTGACTTCATCAATGACTGGACAGAGATGCAGATGCTAGAAGAAAAGCCGAACAGCACATATTGGACTATTCATTTTGATGGGTCCAGGCAATTGGAGGGCTTGGGGGCTGGTGTTGTATTAACTTCCCCACGAGGTGATAAAATTTGTTATGTGTTACGATTGATGTTTCCGTGCACTAACAACGCAGCAGAGTATGAAGCATTGCTCCATGGTCTTCGAGTGGCAAAGGAGATGAGCTTGAGCCGGGTCAGATGTCTTGGTGATTCGGATCTAGTGGTTCAACAGGTGTCTGGCAAGTGGGATTCCAAAGACCCTCTCATGGCGGCTTATCGCCGAGAGGTCGATGCTGTTGCAGGATATTTTAAAGGCTATCAGGTGGAACACATTGACCGTCGAAAGAACGAAGCAGCTGATGCTTTGAGCCGGCTGGGGTCTCAACGTAAGCCGGTACCACCCAACACCTTTTTAGATGTTTTGCACAACCCCTCTGTCAAATTGCCCACAGAAGAAGATTTAGCTGCTCCTGACTCGGAGGCGCAGTTGGTGGCGGCTCTTCATGTCATCCCAGATTGGACGGTGCCATTTTTGGCTTACATGACCCGGGGAGAATTGCCAGCGGATGAGACCCTGGCTCGACAGATAACCCGATGGTCTAAGTCCATGACGATTTCGGATGGAGAGTTATTTCATCGCAGTGTTTCTAGAGCGTTTCAACGGTGTGTTTACCCCGAAGAAGGTCAAGAAATTCTTCGTGAGATCCATGAAGGTGATTGTGGTCATCACGCCGGGTCAAAATCTTTGGTGGCCAAGGCGTTTCATCACGGTTTTTACTGGCTGGCGGCTCACGCTGATGCGGAGGATCTAGTCAGTAGATGTGACGGATGTCAGAAATTCGCACAACGGGCGCATGTGCCGGCTCAAGAGCTCCGAGTGATTCCAATCACTTGGCCATTTGCGGTCTGGGGGCTTGACATGGTGGGACCTTTCAAAAGGTCTAAGGACAAGAAGACACATCTCCTGGTGGCTGCTGATAAGTTCACTAAATGGGTTGAGGCAGAGCCTGTGAGTAAGTGTGATGCAGCCACGGCGGTTCAGTTCATAAAGAAAATAATCTTCCGTTTCGGTTTTCCACACAGTATTATCATAGACAATGGCACCAATCTATCCCAAGGGGCTATGGAAGAGTTTTGTCAGCGAGAGCACATACGGCTTGATGTTTCTTCTGTAGCTCATCCTCAATCCAATGGTCAAGCTAAGAGAGCCAATCAGGAAATTCTGAAAGGGCTAAAACCCCAGCTTATGGTTCCTTTACAGTGAACGCCGGGTTGTTGGGTAGAGGAGTTGCCTTCAGTGTTATGGAGCATCAATACTACACCCAACAGGTCTACGGGTTACACACCCATCTTCATGGTTTATGGGGCAGAAGCGGTATTGCCTAGTGACATCCGTCATGACTCACCCCGTGTGGCGACTTGTTGCGAAACGTAGTAATTTCAAAAAAATTCCTACGCACACGCAAGATCATGGTGATGCATAGCAACGAGAGGGGGGAGAGTGTGATCTACGTACCCTTGTAGATCGACAACGGAAGCGTTAACTTGGTTGATGTAGTCGTACGTCTCCATGGCCCGACCGATCAAGCACCGAAACTACGGCACCTCCGAGTTCTAGCACACGTTCAGCTCGATGACGATCCCCGGACTCCGATCCAGCAAAGTGTCGGGGAAGAGTTCCGTTAGCACAACGGCGTGGTGACGATCTTGATGTACTACTGTCGCAGGGCTTCGCCTAAGCACCGCTACAATATGACCGAGGTGGAATATGGTGGAGGGGGGCACCGCACACGGCTAAGGAACGATCATGAAGATCAACTTGTGTCTATGGGGTGCCCCTTGCCTCAGTATATAAAGGATGGAGGAGGAGGAGGCCGGCCAAGGCAATTGGTGCGGCCAGGATGTGGAGTCCTACTAGGAATCCAAGTCCTAGTAGGAGTCCACCAAGAGGGGAGGAAGGGAGAAGGAAGTGGAGGAGAAGGAGAGGTGGCCGGCCCCCTTTTCCCTAGTCCAATTCGGACTAGACGGGAGGGGGGCGCAGCAACCCCTTGGCCCTTTCTCCTCTTCCCACTAAAGCCCATCAAGGCCCATTCCTTCTCCCGTAACTACCCGGTACTCCGAAAAATACCCGAATCACTCGGAACCTTTCCGATGTCCGAATATAGTCGTCCAATATATCGATCTTTACGTCGCGACCATTTTGAGACTCCTTGTCATGTCCCCGATCTCATCCGGGACTCCGAACTCCTACGGTACATCAAAACTCATAAACTCATAATATAACTGTCATCGAAACCTTAAGCGTGCGGACCCTACGGGTTCGAGAACAATGTAGACATGACCAAGACACGTCTCCGGTCAATAACCAATAGCGGGACCTGGATGCCCATATTGGCTCCTACATATTCTACGAAGATCTTTATCGGTCAGACCGCATAACAACATACGTTGTTCCCTTTGTCATCGGTATGTTACTTGCCCGGGATTTGATCGTCGGTATCCAATACCTAGTTCAATCTCGTTACCGGCAAGTCTCTTTACTCGTTCCGTAATACATCATCTCGCAACTAACTCATTAGTTGCAATGCTTGCAAGGCTTAAGTGATGTGCATTACCGAGAGGGCCCAGAGATACCTCTCCGACAATCGGAGTGACAAATCCTAATCTCAAAATACGCCAACCCAACATTTACCTTTGGAGACACCTGTAGAGCTCCTTTATAATCACCCATTTACGTTGTGACGTTTGGTAGCACACAAAGTGTTCCTCCGGCAAACGGGAGTTGCATAATCTCATAGTCATAGGAACATGTATAAGTCATGAAGAAAGCAATAGCAACATACTAAACGATCGGGTGCTAAGCTAATGGAATGGTTCATGTCAATCAGATCATTCACCTAATGATGTGATCCCGTTAATCAAATAACAACTCTTTGTCTATGGTTAGGAAACATAACCATCTTTGATTAACAAGCTAGTCAAGTAGAGGCATACTAGTGACACTCTGTTTGTCTATGTATTCACACATGTATTATGTTTCCGGTTAATACAATTATAGCATGAATAATAAACATTTATCATGAAATAAGGAAATAAATAATAACTTTATTATTGCCTCTAGGGCATATTTCCTTCAGTCTCCCACTTGCACTAGAGTCAATAATCTAGATCACATCACCATGTGATTAACTTTGATAGTTCACATCATCATGTGATTAACACCCATAGTTCACATCGCCATGTGACCAATACCCAAAGGGTTTACTAGATTCAGTAATCTAGTTCACATTGCTATGTGATTAACACCCAAAGAGTACTAAGGTGTGATCATGTTTTGCTTGTGAGAGAATCTTAGTCAACGGGTCTGCCACATTCAGATCCGCATGTATTTTGCAAATTTCTATGTCAACAATGCTCTGCTTGGAGCTACTCTAGCTAATTGCTCCCACTTTCAATATGTATCTAGACCGAGACTTAGAGTCTTCTAGATCAGTGTCAAAAACTTGCATCGACGTAACCCTTTACGACGAACCTTTTTTGTCACGTCCATAATCGAGAAACATATCCTTATTTCACTAAGGATAATTCTGACCGCTGTCCAGTGATCTACTCCTAGATCACTATTGTACTCCCTTGCCAAATCAGTGCAGGGTATACAATAGATCTGGTACACAACATGACATACTTTATAGAACCTATGGCCAAGGCATAGGGAATGACTTTCATTCTCTTTCTATCTTCTGCCGTGGTCGGGCTTTGAGTCTTACTCAACTTCACACCTTGTAATACAGGCAAGAACTCTTTCTTTGACTGCTCCATTTTGAATTACTTCAAAATCTTGTCAAGGTATCTACTCATTGGAAAAACTTATCAAGCGTCTTGATCTATCTCTATAGATCTTGAAGCTCAATATGTAAGCAGCTTCACCGAAGTCTTTCTTTGAAGAACTCCTTTCAAACACTCCTTTATGCTTTACAGAATAATTCTACATTATTTCCGATCACCAATATGTCATTCACATATACTTATCAGAAATGTCGTAGTGCTCCCACTCACTTTCTTGCAAATACAGGCTTCACCGCAAGTCTGTATAAAACTATATGCTTTGATCAACTCATCAAAGCGTATATTCCAACTCCGAGATGCTTGCACTAGTTCACAGATGGATCGCTGGAGCTTGCACATTTTGTTAGTACCTTTCGGATTGACAAAACCTTCTAGTTGCATCGTATACAACTCTTCTTCAATAAATCCATTAAGAAATTCAGTTTTGTTTATCCATTTGCCAGATTTCATAAAATGCGGCAATTGCTAACATGATTCGGATAGACTTAAGCATAGATACGAGTGAGAATATCTCATCGTAGTCAACACCTTGAACTTGTCGAAAAACCTTTTGCGACAATTCTAGCTTTGTAGATAATAACACTACTATCAGCATCCGTCTTCCTCTTGAAGATCCATTTATTTTTATGGCTTGCCGATCATCGGGCAAATCCATCAAAGTCCATACTTTGTTCTCATACATGGATCATATCAAAAAATTCATGGCCTCAAACCATTTCGCGGAATCTGGGCTCATCATCGCTTCCTCATAGTTCGCAAGTTCGTCATGGTCTAGTAACATGACTTCCAGAACAGGATTACCGTACCACTCTGGTGCGGATCTTACTCTGTTTTACCTACGAGATTCGGTAGTAACTTGATCTGAAGTTACATGATCATCATCATTATCTTCCTCACTAATTGGTGTAGTAGTCACAAGAACAGATTTCTGTGATGAACTACTTTCCAATAAGGGAGAAGGTACAATTACCTTATCAAGTTTTCTACTTTCCTCCCACTCACTTCTTTCGAGAGAAACTCCTTCTCTAGAAAGTTTCCGAATTTAGCAACAAAAGTCTTGCCTTCGGATCTGTGATAGAAGGTGTATCCAATAGTTTCCTTTGGATATCCTATGAAGACACATTTCTCTGATTTGGGTTTGAGCTTATCAGGTTGAAACTTTTTCACATAAGCATTGCAACCTCAAACTTTAAGAAACAACAGCTTAGGTTTCTTGCCAAACCATAGTTCATACGGTGTCGTCTCAACGGATTTAGATGGTGCCCTATTTAACGTGAATGCAGCTGTCTCTAATGCATAACCCCAAAACGATAGTGGTAGATTGGTAAGAGACATCATAGATCGCACCATATCTAATAAAGTATGGTTATGACGTTCGGACACACCATTACATTGTGGTGTTCCAGGTGGCGTGAGTAGTGAAACTATTTCACATTGTTTTTAACTGAAAGCCAAACTCGTAACTCAAATAATCTTCTCTACGATCAGATCGTAGAAACTTTATTTTCTTGTCATGATGATTTTCCACTTCACTCTGAAATTCTTTGAACTTTTCAAATGTTTCAAACTTATGTTTCATCAAGTAGATAAACCCATATATGCTCAAATCATCTGTGAAGTTCAGAAAATAACGATACTTGCCGTGAGCCTTAACACTCATCGGACCGCATACATCAGTATGTATTATTTCCAATAAGTCAGTTGCTCGCTCCGGAGAACGGAGTCTTAGTCATCTTGCCCATGAGGCATGGTTCGCAAGCATCAAGTGATTCATAATCAAGTGATTCCAAAAGCCCATCAGCATGGAGTTTCTTCATGCGCTTTACACCAATATGACCTAAACGGCAGTGCCACAAATAAGTTGCACTATCATTATTATCTTTGCATCTTTTGGTTTCAATATTATGATTATGTGTATCACTACGATCGAGATCCAACGAACTATTTTCATTGGGTGTGTAACCATATAAGGTTTTATTCATGTAAACAGAACAACAATTTATTCTCTTACTTAAATGAATAACCGTATTACAATAAACATGATCAAATCATATTCATGCTTAACGCAAACACCAAATAACACTTATTCAGGTTCAACACTAATCCCGAAAGTATAGGGAGTGTGCGACAATGATCATATCAATCTTGGAACACACATCGTCACTTCACCCTTAACTAGTCTCTGTTTATTCTGCAACTCCCGTTTCGAGTTACTAATCTTAGCAAGTGAACTAGTATCAAATACTGAGGGGTTGCTATAAACACTAGTAAAGTACACATCAATAAGATGTATATCAAATATACTTATGTTCACTTTGCCATCCTTCTTATCCGCCAATCACTTGGGGTAGTTCCGCTTCTAGTGACCAGTCCCTTTGCAGTAGAAGCACTTAGTCTCAGGCTTAGGACCAGACTTGGGCTTCTTCACTTGAGCAAAAACTTGCTTGCCGTTCTTCTTGAAGTTCCCCTTCTTTCCTTTGCCCTTTTCTTGAAACTAGTGGTCTTGTTAACCATCAACACTTGATGTTTTTCTTGATTTCTACCTTCGTCGATTTCAGCATCACGAAGAGCTTGGAAATTATTTTTGTCATCCCTTGCATATTATAGTTCATCATGAAGTTCTACTAACTTGGTGATGGTGACTCGAGAATTCTGTCAATCACTATCTTATCTGGAAGATTAACTCCCACTTGATTCAAGCGATTGTAGTACTCAGACAATCTGGGCACATGCTCACTAGTTAAGCGATTCTCCTCCATCTTTTAGCTATAGAACTTGTTGGAGACTTCATATCTCTCAACTCAGGTATTTGCTTGAAATGTTAACTTTAACTCCTGGAACATTGTTGGAAATATGCCCTAGAGGCAATAATAAAAGCATTATTATTATATTTCCTTATTCATGATAATTGTCTTTATTCATGCTATAATTGTGTTATCCAGAAATCATAATACATGTGTGAATAACAGACACCAACATGTCCCTAGTAAGCCTCTAGTTGACTAGCTCGTTGATCAACAGATAGTCATGGTTTCCTGACTATGGACATTGGATGTCATTGATAACGAGATCACATCATTAGGAGAATGATGTGATGGACAAGACCCAATCCTAAACATAGCACAAGATCGTATAGTTCGTTTGCTAGAGTTTTTCCAATGTCAAGTATCTTTTCCTTAGACCATGAGATCGTGTAACTCCCGGATACCGTAGGACTGCTTTGGGTATACCAAACGTCACAACGTAACTGGGTGACTATAAAGGTAGACTACGGGTATCTCCGAAAGTGTCTGTTGGGTTGACATGGATCAAGACTGGGATTTGTCACTCCGTATGACGGAGAGGTATCACTGGGCCCACTCGGTAATGCATCATCATAATGAGCTCAAAGTGACCAAGTGTCTGGTCACGGGATCATGCATTACGGTACGAGTAAAGTGACTTGCTGGTAACGAGATTGAACGAGGTATTGGGATACCGACGATCGAATCTCGGGCAAGTAACATATTGATTGACAAAGGGAATTGCATACGGGGTTGATTGAATCCTCGACATCGTGGTTCATCCGATGAGATCATTGTGGAGCATGTGGGAGCCAACATGGGTATCCAGATCCCGCTGTTGGTTATTGACCGGAGAGTCGTCTCGGTCATGTCTGCTTGTCTCCCGAACCCGTAGGGTCTACACGCTTAAGGTTCAGTGACGCTAGGGTTATGAAGATATGTATATGCAGTAACCCGAATGTGGTTCGGGGTCCCGGATGAGATCCCGGACGTCACGAGGAGTTCCGGAATGGTCCGGAGGTAAAGAATTATATATAGGAAGTGCTGTTTCGGTCATCGGGACAAGTTTCGGGGTTATCGGTATTGTACCGGGACCACCGGAGGGGTCCCGGGGGCCCACCGGGTGGGGCCACCTATCCCGGGGGGCCACATGGGCTGTAGGGGGTGCGCCTTGGCCTACATGGGCCAAGGGCACCAGCCCCAAAAGCCCATGCGCCTAGGGTTCCACAAAAGGGAAGAGTCCCAATGGTGGAAGGCACCTCTAGGTGCCTTGGGGGGGAGGGAAACCTCCCCTTGGCCACCGCACCTAGGAGATTGGATCTCCTAGGCTGGCGCACCACCCCCCCTTGGCCCTCCTATATATAGTTGAGGAGAGGGAGGACTTCATACCTCAGCCTTGGCACCTCCCTCTCTCCCCGTTACGTCTCTCTCTCGTAGTATAGGCGAAGCCCTGCTACTGTGACGCCCTGCATCCACCACCACGCCGTCGTGCTGCTGGATCTTCATCAACCTCTCCTTCCCCCTTGCTGGATCAAGAAGGAGGAGACGTCTCCTGTCCCGTACGTGTGTTGAACGCGGAGGTGCCGTCCGTTCGGCGCTTGGTCATCGGTGATTTGGATCACGTCGTGTTCGACTACATCATCACCGTTCTTTGAACGCTTCCGCACGCGATCTACAAAGGTATGTAGATGCATCCAATGACTCGTTGCTAGATGAACTCATAGATGGATCTTGGTGAAACCGTAGGAAAATTTTTGTTTTCTGCAACGTTCCCCAACAGTGGCATCATGAGCTAGGTCTATGCGTAGTTCTTCTTACGCGAGTAGAACACAATTTGTTGTGGGCGTAGATTTGTCAACTTTCTTGCCGCGACTAGTCTTTTCTTGCTTCAGCGGCATTGTGGGATGAAGCGGCCCGGACCAACCTTACACGTACGCTTACGTGAGACCGGTTCCACCAACTAACATGCACTAGTTGCATAAGGTGGCTGGCGGGTGTCTGTCTCTCCCACTTTAGTTGGAGCAGATTCGATGAACAGGGTCCTTATGAAGGGTAAATAGAAGTTGACAAATCACGTTGTGGCTTTAACGTAGGTAAGAAGTCGTTCTTGCTAGAACCCTAAATTCAGCCACGTAAAACTTGCAACATCAATTAGGGGACGTCTAACTTGTTTTTGCAGCAAGTGGTTTGTGATATGATATGGCCAAAGTTGTGATGAATGATGAATGATCTATATGTGATGTATGAGATGTTCATGCTATTGTAATAGAAATCACGACTTGCATGTTGATGAGTATGACAACCGGCAGGAGCCATAGGAGTTGTCTTTATTCTTTTATATGACCTGCGTGTCATTGAGAAACGCCATGTAAAATACTTTACTTTATTGCTAAACGCGTTAGCCTTAGTAGTAGAAGTAATAGTTGGCGAGCAACTTCATGGAGACACGATGATGGAGATCATGATGATGGAGATCATGGTGTCAAGCCGGTGACAAGATGATCATGGAGCCCCAAGATGGAGATCAAAGGAGCTATGTGATATTGGCCATATCATGTCACGTTTATTATTTGATTGCATGTGATGTTTATCATGTTTTGCATCTTGTTTACTTAGAACGACGGTAGTAAATAAGATGATCCCTCATAATAATTTCAAGAAGTGTTCCCCCTAACTGTGCACTGTTGCGACAGTTCGCTGTTTCAAAACACCATGTGATGATCGGGTGTTTTATTCAGACGTTCACATACAACGGGTGTAAGACAGATTTACACATGCAAACACTTAGGTTGACTTGACGAGCCTAGCATGTACAGACATGGCCTCGGAACACAGAAGACCGAAAGGTCGAGCATGAGTCGTATAGAAGATACGATCAACATGAAGATGTTCACCGATGTTGACTAGTCCGTCTCACGTGATGATCGGACACTGCCTAGTTAACTCAGATCATGTAATACTTAGATGACTAGCGGGATGTCTAATCTAAGTGGGAGTTCATTAATTATTTGATTGGATGAACTTAATTATCATGAACTTAGTCTAAAATATTTTACAATATGTCTTGTAGATCAAATGGCCCACGTAGTCCTCAACTTCAACGCGTTCCTAGAGAAAACCAAGCTGAAAGACGATGGCAGCAACTATACGGACTGGGTCCGGAACCTGAGGATCATCCTCATAGCTGCCAAGAAAGATTATGTCCTACAAGCACCGCTAGGTGAAGCTCCCGTCCCACAGAACCAAGACGTTATGAACGCTTGGCAGACACGTGCTGATGACTACTCCCTCGTTCAGTGCGGCATGCTTTACAGTTTAGAGCCGGGGCTCCAAAAGCGTTTTGAGAGACATGGAGCATATGAGATGTTCGAAGAGCTGAAAATGGTTTTTCAAGCTCATGCCCGGGTCGAGAGATATGAAGTCTCTGACAAATTCTTTAGCTGTAAGATGGAGGAAAACAGTTCTGTCAGTGAGCACATACTCACTATGTCTGGGTTACATAACCGCTTGACTCAGCTAGGAGTTAATCTCCCGGATGATGCGGTCATTGACAGAATCCTCCAGTCGCTTCCACCAAGCTACAAGAGCTTTGTGATGAACTTCAATATGCAGGGGATGGAAAAGACCATTCCTGAGGTATTTGCAATGCTGAAATCAGCAGAGGTAGAAGTCAAGAAGGAACATCAAGTGTTGATGGTCAATAAAACCACTAAGTTCAAGAAGGGCAAGGGTAAAAAGAACTTCAAGAAGGACGGCAAGGGAGTTGTCGCGCCCGGCAAGCAAGCTGCCGGGAAGAAGCCAAAGAATGGACCCAAGCCCGAGACTGAGTGCTTTTATTGCAAGGGAAGCGGTCACTGGAAGCGGAACTGCCCTAAATACTTAGCAGACAAGAAGGCCGGCAAAACAAAAGGTATATGTGATATACATGTAATTGATGTGTACCTTACTAGTGTCCGTAGTAGCTCCTGGGTATTTGATACCGGTGTTGTTGCTCACATTTGTAACTCAAAGCAGGGGCTGCGGAATAAGCGGAAACTGGCAAAGGACGAGGTGACGATGCGCGTCGGGAATGGTTCCAAGGTCAATGTGATCGCCGTCGGCACGCTACCTCTATGTCTACCTTCGGGATTAGTTTTAAACCTTAATAATTGTTATTTAGTGCCAGCTTTGAGCATGAACATTGTATCGGGATCTCGTTTAATTCGAGATGGCTACTCATTTAAATCCGAGAATAATGGTTGTTCTATTTATATGAGAGATATGTTTTATGGTCATGCTCCTATGGTGAATGGTTTATTCTTTATGAATCTCGAACGTAATACTACACATGTTCATAATGTGAGTACCAAAAGATGTAAGGTTGATAATGATAGTCCCACATACTTGTGGCACTGCCGCCTTGGTCACATAGGTGTCAAACGCATGAAGAAGCTCCATGTAGATGGACTTTTAGAGTCTCTTGATTATGAATCATTTGACACGTGCGAACCATGCCTCATGGGTAAGATGACCAAGACTCCGTTCTCAGGAACAATGGAGCGAGCAACCAACTTATTGGAAATCATACATACTGATGTGTGCGGTCCAATGAGTGTTGAGGCTCGCGGTGGCTATCGTTATGTTCTCACGCTCACTGATGATTTAAGTAGATATGGGTATATCTACTTAATTAAACACAAGTCTGAAACCTTTGAAAAGTTCAAGGAATTTCAGAGTGAGGTTGAAAATCAACGTGACAGGAAAATCAACTTTCTACGATCAGATCGTGGAGGAGAATACTTGAGTCACGAATTTGGCACACACTTAAGAAAATGTGGAATAGTTTCACAACTCACGCCGCCTGGAACACCTCAGCGTAACGATGTGTCCGAACATCGTAATCGCACTCTATTAGATATGGTGCGATCTATGATGTCTCTTACTGATTTACCGCTATCTTTTTGGGGCTATGCTTTAGAGACTGCCGCATTCACTTTAAATAGGGCTCCGTCGAAATCCGTTGAGACGACACCGTATGAATTATGGTTTGGCAAGAAACCTAAGCTGTCGTTTCTAAAAGTTTGGGGATGCGATGCTTATGTCAAGAAACTTCAACCTGAAAAGCTCGAACCCAAGTCGGAAAAATGCGTCTTCATAGGATACCCAAAAGAAACTATTGGGTACACCTTCTACCTCAGATCCGAAGGCAAGATCTTTGTTGCCAAGAATGGGTCCTTTCTAGAGAAAGAGTTTCTCTCGAAAGAAGTAAGTGGGAGGAAAGTAGAGCTTGATGAAGTATTACCTCTTGAACCGGAAAATGGCGCAACTCAAGAAAATGTTCCTGAGGTGCCTGCACCGACTAGAGAGGAAGTTAATGATAATGATCAAGATACTTCTGATCAAGCTCCTACTGAAATTCGAAGGTCCACAAGGACACGTTCCGCACCAGAGTGGTACGGCAACCCTGTCTTGGAAATTATGTTGTTAGACAACAGTGAACCTTCGAACTATGAAGAAGCGATGGCGGGCCCAGATTCCGACAAAGGCTAGAAGCCATGAAATCCGAGATAGGATCCATGTATGAAAATGAAGTATGGACTTTGACTGACTTGCCCGTTGAACGGCGAGCCATAGAAAATAAATGGATCATTAAGAAGAAGACAGACGCGGATGGTAATGTGACCATCTATAAAGCTCGACTTGTCGCTAAGGGTTATCGACAAGTTCAAGGGGTTGACTACGATGAGACTTTCTCACCGGTAGCGAAGCTAAAGTCCGTTCGAATCATATTAGCAATTGCCGCATTCTATGATTATGATATATGGCAAACGGACGTCAAAACGGCATTCCTTAATGGTTTCCTTAAGGAAGAATTGTATATGATGCAGCCGGAAGGTTTTGTCGATCCTAAGAATGCTGACAAGGTATGCAAGCTCCAACGCTCGATTTATGGGCTGGTGCAAGCATCTCGGAGTTGGAACATTCGCTTTGATGAGATGATCAAAGCGTTTGGGTTTACGCAGACTTATGGAGAAGCCTGCGTTTACAAGAAAGTGAGTGGGAGCTCTGTAGCATTTCTCATATTATATGTAGATGACATACTATTGATGGGAAATGATATAGAACTCTTGGACAGCATCAAGGCCTACTTGAATAAGAGTTTTTCAATGAAGGACCTTGGAGAAGCTGCTTATATATTAGGCATCAAAATCTATAGAGATAGATCGAGACGCCTCATTGGTCTCCTAATCCTAAACATAGCACAAGATCGTATAGTTCGTTTGCTAGAGTTTTTCCAATGTCAAGTATCTTTTCCTTAGACCATGAGATCGTGTAACTCCCGGATACCGTAGGAGTGCTTTGGGTATACCAAATGTCACAATGTAACTGGGTGACTATAAAGGTAGACTACGGGTATCTCCGAAAGTGTCTGTTGGGTTGACATGGATCAAGACTGGGATTTGTCACTCCGTATGACGGAGAGGTATCACTGGGCCCACTCGGTAATGCATCATCATAATGAGCTCAAAGTGACCAAGTGTCTGGTCACGGGATCATGCATTACGGTACGAGTAAAGTGACTTGCCGGTAACGAGATTGAACGAGGTATTGGGATACCGACGATCGAATCTCGGGCAAGTAACATATCGATTGACAAAGGGAATTGCATACGGGGTTGATTGAATCCTCGACATCGTGGTTCATCCGATGAGATCATCGTGGAGCATGTGGAAGCCAACATGGGTATCCAGATCCCGCTGTTGGTTATTGACCGGAGAGTCGTCTCGGTCATGTCTGCTTGTCTCCCGAACCCGTAGGGTCTACACGCTTAAGGTTCGGTGACGCTAGGGTTGTGAAGATATGTATATGCAGTAACCCGAATGTTTTTTGGGGTCCCGGATGAGATCCCGGACGTCACGAGGAGTTCCGGAATGGTCCGGAGGTAAAGAATTATATATAGGAAGTGCTGTTTCGGCCATCGGGACAAGTTTCGGGGTTATCGGTATTGTACCGGGACCACCGGAGGGGTCCCGGGGGCCCACCGGGTGGGGCCACCTATCCCGGGGGGCCACATGGGCTGTAGGGGGTGCGCCTTGGCCTACATGGGCCAAGGGCACCAGCCCCAAAAGCCCATGCGCCTAGGGTTCCACAAAAGGGAAGAGTCCCAATGGTGGAAGGCACCTCTAGGTGCCTTGGGGGGGAGGGAAACCTCCCCTTGGCCGCCGCACCTAGGAGATTGGATCTCCTAGGCTGGCGCTGTTGGGTTTCGTAGTAATTTCAAAAAAATTCCTACGCACACGCAAGATCATGTGATGCATAGCAACGAGGGTGAGAGTGTTGTCTACGTACCCAACGCAGACCGACTGCAGGAAGCGATGACACGACGTAGAGGAAGTAGTCGTACGTCTTCACGATCCAACCGATCAAGCACCGAAACTATGGCACCTCCGAGTTCGAGCACACGTTCAGCTCGATGACGATCCCCGGACTCCGGTCCAGCAAAGTGTCGGGGTAGAGTTTCGTCAGCACGACGGCGTGGTGACGATCTTGATGTACTACAGCAGCAGGGCTTCGCCTAAACTCCGCTACAGTATTATCGAGGAATATGGTGGCAGGGGGCACCGCACACGGCTAAGGAATAGATCACGTGGATCAACTTGTGTGTCTAGAGGTGTCCCCTTCCTCCGTATATAAAGGAGTAGAGGGGGGAGGCTGGCCGGCCAAGGAGGGAGGCGCAGGAGGAGTCCTACTCCTTCCGGGAGTAGGACTCCCCCCCCAATCCTATTCCAAGTAGGATTCCCAAGGGGGGAAAGAGAGAGAGGGGGGTAGGCCACCTTCTCCTAGTCCTAATAGGACTAGGGGAGGGGGAAGTGGTGCAGCCACCTTGGGCTGCCCCTTTCTCCTTTCCACTAAGGCCCATGTAGGCCCATATGGCTCCCGGGGGGGTTCCGGTAACCTCCCGGTAACCCGGTAAAATCCCGATTTCACCCGGAACACTTCCAATGTCCAAACATAGGCTTCCAATATATCAATCTTTACGTCTCGACCATTTCGAGACTCCTCGTCATGTCCATGATCACATCCGGTACTCCGAACAACCTTCGGTACATCAAAATGCATAAACTCATAATGTAACTGTCATCGTAACCTTAAGCGTGCGGACCCTACGGGTTCGAGAACAATGTAGACATGACCGAGACATGTCTTAGGTCAATAACCAATAGCGGGACCTGGATGCCCATATTGGCTCCTACATATTCTACGAAGATCTTTATTGGTCAGACCGCATAACAACATACGTTGTTCCCTTTGTCATCGGTATGTTACTTGCCCGAGATTCGATCGTCGGTATCCAATACCTAGTTCAATCTCGTTACCGGCAAGTCTCTTTACTCGTTCCGTAATACATCATCTCACAACTAACATATTAGTTGTAATGCTTGCAAGGCTTATGTGATGTGTATTACCGAGAGGGCCCAGAGATACCTCTCCGACAATCGGAGTGACAAATCCTAATCTCGAAATACGCCAACCCAACATCTACCTTTGGAGACACCTGTAATGCTCCTTTATAATCACCCAGTTACGTTGTGACGTTTGGTAGCACCCAAAGTGTTCCTCCGGTAAACGGGAGTTGCATAATCTCATAGTCATAGGAACATGTATAAGTCATGAAGAAAGCAATAGCAACATACTAAACGATCGTGTGCTAAGCTAATGGAATGGGTCATGTCAATCAGATCATTCAACTAATGATGTGACCTCGTTAATCAAATAACAACTCATTGTTCATGGTTAGGAAACATAACCATCTTTGATTAACGAGCTAGTCAAGTAGAGGCATACTAGTGACACTTTGTTTGTCTATGTATTCACACATGTATTATGTTTCCGGTTAATACAATTCTAGCATGAATAATAAACATTTATCATGATTATAAGGAAATAAATAATAACTTTATTATTGCCTCTAGGGCATATTTCCTTCAGTCTCCCACTTGCACTAGAGTCAATAATCTAGATCACATCACCATGTGATTAACATCGATAGTTCACGTCATCATGTGATTAACACCCATAGTTCACATCGCCATGTGACCAACACCCAAAGGGTTTACTAGATTCAGTAATCTAGTTCACATCACTATGTGATTAACACCCAAGGAGTACTAAGGTGTGATCATGTTTTGCTTGTGAGAGAATCTTAGTCAACGGGTCTGCCACATTCAGATCCGCATGTATTTTGCAAATTTTTATGTCAACAATGCTCTGCATGGATCTACTCTAGCTAATTGCTCCCACTTTCAATATGTATCTAGACCGAGACTTGGAGTCATCTAGATTAGTGTCAAACTTGCATCGGCGTAACCTTTACGATGAACCTTTTTTTCACTTCCATAATCGAGAAACATATCCTTATTCCACTAGGGACAATATTGACCGCTGTCCAGTGATCTACTCCTAGATCACTATTGTACTCCCTTGCCAAACTCAGTGGTAGGGCATACAATAGATCTGGTATACAGCATGGCATACTTTATAGAACCTCTGATTGAGGCATAGGGAATGACTTTCATTCTCTTTCTATTTTCTACCGTGGTCGGGCTTTGAGTCTTACTCAAGTTCACACCTTGTAACACAGGCAAGAACTCTTTCTTTGACTGTTCCATTTTGAACTACTTCAAAATCTTGTCAAGGTATGTACTCATTGAAAAAACTTATCAAGCGTCTTGATCTATCTCTATAGATCTTGAAGCTCAATATGTAAGCAGCTTAACCGAAGTCTTTCTTTGAAAAACTCCTTTCAAACACTCCTTTTATGCTTTACAGAATAATTCTACATTATTTCCGATCAACAATATGTCATTCACATATACTTATCAGAAATGATGTAGTACTCCCACTCACTTTCTCGTAAATACAGGCTTCACCGCAAGTCTGTATAAAACTATATGCTTTGATCAACTCATCAAAGCGTATATTCCAACTCCGAGATGCTTGCACCAGTCCACAGATGGATTGCTGGAGTTTGCACATTTTGTTAGCACCTTTCAGAAAAACCTTCTGGTTGCATCGTATACAACTCTTCTTTAGTAAATCCATTAAGGAATGTAGTTTTGTTTATCCATTTGCCAGATTTCATAAAACGCGGCAATTGCTAACATGATTCGGACAGACTTAAGCATAGATACGAGTGAGAAACTCTCATCGTAGTCAACACCTTGAACTTGTCGAAAACCTTTTGCGACAATTCTAGCTTTGTAGATAGTAACACTACTATCCGCGTCCATCTTCCTCTTGAAGATCCATTTATTCTCAATTGCTTGCCGATCATCGGGCAAGTCAACCAAAGTCCATACTTTGTTCTCATACATGGATCCCATCTCAGATTTCATGGCTTCAAGCCACTTTGCGGAATCTGGGCTCACCATCGCTTCTTCATAGTTCGTAGGTTCATCATGATCTAGTAGCATGACTTCCAGAACAGGATTACCGTACCACTCTGGTGCGGATCTTATTCTGGTTGATCTATGAGGTTCAGTAGTATCTTGATCTGAAGTTTCATGATCATTATCATTAGCTTCCTCACTAACTGGTGTTGGTGTCACTGAAACAGTTTTCTGTGATGTACTACTTTCCAGTAAGGGAGTAGGTACAGTTACCTCGTCAAGTTCTACTTTCCTCCCACTCACTTCTTTCGAGAGAAACTCCTTCTCCAGAAAGTTTCCGAATTTAGCAACAAAAGTCTTGCCTTTGGATCTATGATAGAAGGTGTATCCAATAGTTTCCTTTGGATATCCTATGAAGACGCACTTCTCCGATTTGAGTTTGAGCTTATCAGGATGAAACTTTAAGAAACGACAGCTTAGGTTTCATGCCAAACCATAGTTCACACGGTGTCGTCTCAACGGATTTAGATGGTGCCCTATTTAACGTGAATGCAGCTGTCTCTAATGCATAACCCCAAAACGATAGTGGTAGATCGGTAAGAGACATCATAGATCGCACCATATCTAATAAAGTACGGTTATGACGTTCGGACACACATTACATTGTGGTGTTCCAGGTGGCATGAGTAGTGAAACTATTTCACATTGTTTTTAACTGAAGGCTAAACTCGTAACTCAAATACTCTTCTCTACGATCAGATCGTAGAAACTTTATTTTCTTGTTACGATGATTTTTCACTTCACTCTGAAATTCTTTGACCTTTTCAAATGTTTCAGACTTATGTTTCATCAAGTAGATATACTCATATCTGCTCAAATCATCTGTGAAGATCAGAAAATAATGATACCTGTCGCGAGCCTCAATATTCATCGGACCACATACATCAGTATGTATGATTTCCAACAAATTTGTTGCTCGCTTCATTGTTCCGAAGAACAGAGTCTTAGTCATCTTGCCCATGAGGCATGGTTCGCAAGCACCAACTGATTCATAATCAAGTGATTCCAAAAGCCCATCAGTATGGAGTTTCTTCATGCGCTTTACACCAATATGACCTAAACGGCAGTGCTACAAACAAGTTGCACTTATCATTATTAACTCTGCATCTTTTGGTTTCAATATTATGATTATGTGTATCACTACGATCGAGATCCAACGAACTATTTTCATTGGGTGTGTAACCATATAAGGTTTTATTCATGTAAACAGAACAACAATTTATTCTCTTACTTAAATGAATAACCGTATTACAATAAACATGATCAAATCATATTCATGCTCAACGCAAACACCAAATAACACTTATTCAGGTTCAACACTAATCCCGAAAGTATAGGGAGTGTGCGACGATGATCATATCAATCTTGGAACACACATCGTCACTTCACCCTTAACTAGTCTCTGTTTATTCTGCAACTCCCGTTTCGAGTTACTAATCTTAGCAACTGAACTAGTATCAAATACTGAGGGGTTGCTATAAACACTAGTAAAGTACACATCAATAACATGTATATCAAATATACTTATGTTCACTTTGCCATCCTTCTTATCCGCCAATCACTTGGGGTAGATCCGCTTCCAGTGACCAGTCCCTTTGCAGTAGAAGCACTTAGTCTCAGGATTAGGACCAGACTTGGGCTTCTTCACTTGAGCAGCAACTTGCTTGCCGTTCTTCTTGAAGTTCCCCTTCTTCCCTTTACCCTTTTCTTGAAACTAGTGATCTTGTCAACCATCAACACTTGATGTTCTTTCTTGATTTCTACCTTCATCAATTTCATCATCATGAAAAGCTCGGGATTCGTTTCCGTTATCCCTTGCATATCATAGTTCATCACGAAGTTTTACTAACTTGGTGATGGTGACTAGAGAATTCTGTCAATCACTATCTTATCTGGAAGATTAACTCCCACTTGACTCAAGCGATTGTAGTACTCAGACAATCTGGGCACATGCTCACTAGTTGAGCGATTCTCCTCCATCTTTTAGCTATAGAACTTGTTGGAGACTTCATATCTCTCAACTCGGGTATTTGCTTGAAATATTAACTTCAATTCCTGGAACATCTCATATGGTCCATGACATTCAAAACGTCTTTGAAGTCCCGATTCTAAGCCGTTTAAGCATGGTGCACTAAACTATCAAGTAGTCATCATATTGAGCTAGCCAAACGTTCATAACGTCTGCATCTGCTCCTGCAATAGGTCTGTCACCTAAGGGTGCATCAAGGACATAATTCTTCTGTGCAGCAATGAGGATAAACCTCAGATCACGGATCCAATCCGCATCATTGCTACTAACATCTTTCAACACAATTTTTCTCTAGGAACATATCAAAATAAACATATGAAAGCAACAACGCAAGCTATTGATCTACAACATAATTTGCAAAATACTACCAGGACTAAGTTCATGATAAATTTAAGTTCAATTAATCAGATTACTTAAGAACTCCCACTTAGATAGACATCCCTCTAATCCTCTAAGTGATCACGTGATCCAAATCAACTAAACCATAACCGATCATCACGTGAGATGGAGTAGTTTTCAATGGTGAACATCGTTATGTTGATCATATCTACTATATGATTCACGCTCGACCTTTCGGTCTCCGTGTTCCGAGGCCATATCTGCATATGCTAGGCTCGTCAAGTTTAACCTGAGTATTCTGCGTGTGCAAAACTGGCTTGCACCCGTTGTAGATGGACGTAGAGCTTATCACACCCGATCATCACGTGGTGTCTGGGCACGACGAACTTTGGCAACGGTGCATACTCAGGGAGAACACCTCTTGATAATTAGTGAGAGATCATCTTAAAATGCTACCGTCAAACTAAGCAAAATAAGATGCATAAAAAGATAAACATCACATGCAATCAATATAAGTGATATGATATGGCCATCATCATCTTGTGCTTGTGATCTCCATCTCCGAAGCACCGTCATGATCACCATCGTCACCGGCGCGACACCTTGATCTCCATCGTAGCATCGTTGTCGTCTCGCCGATCTTATGCTTCCATGACTATCACTACCATTTAGTAATAAAGTAAAGAATTACATCGCGATTGCATTGCATACAACAAAGCGACAACCATATGGCTCCTGCCAGTTGCCGATAACTCGGTTACAAAACATGATCATCTCATACAATAAAATTCAGCATCATGCCTTGACCATATCACATCACAACATGCCTTGCAAAAACAAGTTAGACGTCCTCTACTTTGTTGTTGCATGTTTTACGTGGCTGCTACGGGCTTAAGTAAGAACCAATCTCACCTACGCATCAAAACCACAACGATAGTTTGTCAAATAGACTCCGTTTTAACCTTCGCAAGGACCGGGCGTAGCCACACTCGGTTCAACTAAAGTTGGAGAGACAGTCGCCCGCAAGCCATCTATGTGCAAAGCACGTCGAGGGAACCGGTCTCGCGTAAGTGTACGTGTAAGGTTGGTCCGGGTCGTCTCGTCCAACAATACCGCCGAACCAAAGTATGACATGCTGGTAGGCAGTATGACTTGTATCGTCCACAACTCACTTGTGCTCTACTCGTGCATATAACATCAACATCAATAACCTAGGCTCGGATGCCACTGTTGGGTTTCGTAGTAATTTCAAAAAATTTCCTACGCACACGCAAGATCATGTGATGCATAGCAACGAGGGGGAGAGTGTTGTCTACGTACCCAACGCAGACCGACTGCGGAAGCGATGACACGACGTAGAGGAAGTAGTCGTACGTCTTCACGATCCAACCGATCAAGCACCGAAACTACGGCACCTCCGAGTTCGAGCACACGTTCAGCTCGATGACGATCCCCGGACTCCGATCCAGCAAAGTGTCGGGGTAGAGTTTCGTCAGCACGACGGCGTGGTGACGATCTTGATGTACTACAGCAGCAGGGCTTCGCCTAAACTCCGCTACAGTATTATCGAGGAATATGGTGGCAGGGGGCACCGCACACGGCTAAGGAATAGATCACGTGGATCAACTTGTGTGTCTAGAGGTGTCCCCTGCCTCCGTATATAAAGGAGTAGAGGGGGGAGGCTGGCCGGCCAAGGAGGGAGCGCAGGAGGAGTCCTACTCCTTCCGGGAGTAGGACTCCCCCCCCCAATCCTATTCCAAGTAGGATTCCCAAGGGGGGAAGAGAGAGAGGGGGGCCAGCCACCTTCTCCTAGTCCTAATAGGACTAGGGGAGGGGGAAGTGGCGCAGCCACCTTGGGCTGCCCCTTTCTCCTTTCCACTAAGGCCCATGTAGGCCCATATGGCTCCCGGGGGGGTTCCGATAACCTCCCGGTAACCCGGTAAAATCCCGATTTCACCCGGAACACTTCCAATGTCCAAACATAGGCTTCCAATATATCAATCTTTACGTCTCGACCATTTCGAGACTCCTCGTCATGTCCGTGATCACATCCGGGACTCCGAACAACCTTCGGTACATCAAAATGCATAAACTCATAATGTAACTGTCATCGTAACCTTAAGCGTGCGGACCATACGGGTTCGAGAACAATGTAGACATGACCGAGACATGTCTCCGGTCAATAACCAATAGCGGGACCTGGATGCCCATATTGGCTCCTACATATTCTATGAAGATCTTTATCAGTCAGACCGCATAACAACATACGTTGTTCCCTTTGTCATCGGTATGTTACTTGCCCGAGATTCGATCGTCGGTATCCAATACCTAGTTCAATCTCGTTATCGGCAAGTCTCTTTACTCGTTCCGTAATACATCATCTCACAACTAACATATTAGTTGTAATGCTTGCAAGGCTTATGTGATGTGTATTACCGAGAGGGCCCAGAGATACCTCTCCGACAATCGGAGTGACAAATCCTAATCTCGAAATACGCCAACCCAACATCTACCTTTGGAGACACCTTTAATGCTCCTTTATAATCACCCAGTTACGTTGTGACGTTTGGTAGCACCCAAAGTGTTCCTCCGGCAAACGGGAGTTGCATAATCTCATAGTCATAGGAACATGTATAAGTCATGAAGAAAGCAATAGCAACATACTAAACGATCGTGTGCTAAGCTAATGGAATGGGTCATGTCAATCAGATCATTCAACTAATGATGTGACCTCGTTAATCAAATAACAACTCATTGTTCATGGTTAGGAAACATAGCCATCTTTGATTAACGAGCTAGTCAAGTAGAGGCATACTAGTGACACTTTGTTTGTCTATGTATTCACACATGTATTATGTTTCCGGTTAATACAATTCTAGCATGAATAATAAACATTTATCATGATTATAAGGAAATAAATAATAACTTTATTATTGCCTCTAGGGCATATTTCCTTCAGGCGCACCCCCCCCCCTTGGCCCTCCTATATATAGTTGAGGAGAGGGAGGACTTCATACCTCAGCCTTGGCGCCTCCCTCTCTCCCCGTTACGTCTCTCTCTCGTAGTATAGGCGAAGCCCTGCTACTGTGACGCCCTGCATCCACCACCACGCCGTCGTGCTGCTGGATCTTCATCAACCTCTCCTTCCCCCTTGCTGGATCAAGAAGGAGGAGACGTCTCCCGTCCCGTACGTGTGTTGAACGCGGAGGTGCCGTCCGTTCGGCGCTTGGTCATCGGTGATTTGGATCACGTCGTGTTCGACTACATCATCACCGTTCTTTGAACGCTTCCGCGCGCGATCTACAAAGGTATGTAGATGCATCCGATGACTCGTTGCTAGATGAACTCATAGATGGATCTTGGTGAAACCGTAGGAAAATTTTTGTTTTCTGCAACATTCCCCAACAAACATCTCATATGCTCCATGACGTTCAAAACGTCTTTGAAGTCCCGATTCTAAGCCATTAAGCATGGTGCACTAAACTATCAACTAGTCATCATATTGAGCTAGCCAAACGTTCATAACGTCTGCATCTGCTCCTGCAATAGGTCTGTCACCTAGCGGTGCATCAAGGACATAATTCTTCTGTGCAGCAATGAGGATAAACCTCAGATTACGGATCCAATCCGCATCATTTCTACTAACATCTTTCAACACAATTTTCTCTAGGAACATATCAAAATAAACACAGGGAAGCAACAACGCGAGCTATTGATCTACAACATAATTTGCAAAATACTACCAGGACTAAGTTCATGATAAATTTAAGTTCAATTTAATCATATTACTTAAGAACTCCCACTTAGATAGACATCCCTCTAATCCTCTAAGTGATCACGTGATCCAAATCAACTAAACCATGTCCGATCATCACGTGAGATGGAGTAGTTTCATTGGTGAACATCACTATGTTGATCATATCTACTATATGATTCACGCTCGACCTTTCGGTCTCTGTGTTCCGAGGCCATATCTGTATATGCTTGGCTCATCAAGTATAACCTGAGTATTCTGCGTGTGCAACTGAACACTTCTTGATAATTTGTGAGAGATCATCTTATAATGCTACCGTCAATCAAAGCAAGATAAGATGCACAAAAGATAAACATCACATGCAATCAATATAAGTGATATGATATGGCCATCATCATCTTGTGCTTGTGATCTCCATCTTCGAAGCACCGTCGTGATCACCATCGTTACCGGCGCGACACCTTGATCTCCATCGTAGCATCGTTGTCGTCTCGCCAATATTATGCTTCCAAGACTATCGCTACCGCTTAGTGATAAAGTAAAGCATTACAGCGCGATTGCATTGCATACAATAAAGCGACAACCATATGGCTCCTGCCAGTTGCCGATAACTCGGTTACAAAACATGATCATCTCATATAATAAAATTTAGCATCATGTCTTGACCATATCACATCACAACATGCCCTGCAAAAACAAGTTAGACGTCCTCTACTTTGTTGTTGCAAGTTTTACGTGGCTGCTACGGGCTTAAGCAAGAACCAATCTTACCTACGCATCAAAACCACAACGATAGTTTGTCAAGTTGGTGTTGTTTTAACCTTCGCAAGGACAGGGCGTAGCCACACTCGGTTCAACTAAAGTTGGAGAAACTGTCACCCGCAAGCCACCTCTGTGCAAAGCACGTCGGGAGAACCGGTCTCGCGTAAGCGTACGCGTAATGTTGGTCCGGGCCGCTTCATCCAACAATACCGCCGAACCAAAGTATGACATGCTGGTAAGCAGTATGACTTATATCGCCCACAACTCACTTGTGTTCTACTCGTGCATATAACATCAACATATAAAACCTAGGCTCTGATACCACTGTTGGGAAACGTAGTAATTTCAAAAAAATTCCTACGCACATGCAAGATCATGGTGATGCATAGCAACGAGAGGGGGGAGAGTGTGATCTACGTACCCTTGTAGATCGACAACAGAAGCGTTAACTTGGTTGATGTAGTCGTACGTCTCCACGGCCCGACCGATCATGCACCAAAACTACGGCACCTCCGAGTTCTAGCACACGTTCAGCTCGATGACGATCCCCGGACTCCGATCCAGCAAAGTGTCGGGGAAGAGTTCCGTCAGCACAACGGCGTGGTGACGATCTTGATGTACTACTGTCGCAGGGCTTCGCCTAAGCACCGCTACAATATGACCGAGGTGGAATATGGTGGAGGGGGGGCACCGCACACGGCTAAGGAACGATCACGAAGATCAACTTGTGTCTATGGGGTGCCCCTTGCCTCAGTATATAAAGGATGGAGGAGGAGGAGGCCGGCCAAGGCAATTGGTGCGGCCAGGATGTGGAGTCCTACTAGGACTCCAAGTCCTAGTAGGAGTCCACCAAGAGGGGAGGAAGGGAGAAGGCAGTGGAGGAGAAGGAGAGCTGGCCGGCCCCCTTTTCCCTAGTACAATTCGGACTAGAGGGGAGGGGGGCGCAGCAGCCCCTTGGCCCTTTCTCCTCTTCCCACTAAAGCCCATCAAGGCCCATTGCTTCTCCCGTAACTACCCGGTACTCCGAAAAATACCCGAATCAGTCGGAACCTTTCCGATGTCCGAATATAGTCGTCCAATATATCGATCTTTACGTATCGACCATTTTGAGACTCCTCGTCATGTCCCCGATCTCATCCGGGACTCCGAACTCCTTCGGTACATCAAAACTCATAAACTCATAATATAACTGTCATCGAAACCTTAAGCGTGCGGACCCTACGGGTTCGAGAACAATGTAGACATGACCGAGACACGTCTCCGGTCAATAACCAATAGCGGGACCTGGATGCCCATCTTGGCTCCTACATATTCTACGAAGATCTTTATCGGTCAGACCGCATAACAACATACGTTGTTCCCTTTGTCATCGGTATGTTACTTGCCCGGGATTTGATCGTCGGTATCCAATACCTAGTTCAATCTCGTTACCGGCAAGTCTCTTTACTTGTTCCGTAATACATCATCTCGCAACTAACTCATTAGTTGCAATGCTTGCAAGGCTTAAGTGATGTGCATTACCGAGAGGGCCCAGAGATACCTCTCCGACAATCGGAGTGACAAATCCTAATCTCGAAATACGCCAACCCAACATTTACCTTTGGAGACACCTGTAGAGCTCTTTTATAATCACCCATTTACGTTGTGACGTTTGGTAGCACGCAAAGTGTTCCTCCGGCAAACGGGAGTTGCATAATCTCATAGTCATAGGAACATGTATAAGTCATGAAGAAAGCAATAGCAACATACTAAACGATCGGGTGCTAAGCTAATGGAATGGGTCATGTCAATCAGATCATTCACCTAATGATGTGATCCCGTTAATCAAATAACAACTCTTTGTCTATGGTTAGGAAACATAACCATCTTTGATTAACGAGCTAGTCAAGTAGAGGCATACTAGTGACACTCTGTTTGTCTATGTATTCACACATGTATTATGTTTCCGGTTAATACAATTATAGCATGAATAATAAACATTTATCATGAAATAAGGAAATAAATAATAACTTTATTATTGCCTCTAGGGCATATTTCCTTCACGACTTATGTTGAAGCTAACAATGAAAAAGCCAGACAGGATGCGCTTGACTTGCTGGATGAAGAAAGAGACTTAGCAGCAGCACGATCAACAATCTATCAACAGGACCTGCATCGTTATCACAGCCGCCGGGTTAAGACCAGGACTTTTCAGGAAGGCGACTTGGTGCTCTGGCTCATCCAAGATCTTTCAGATGCGCACAAGTTATCCCCACCTTGGGAAGGACCCTTTGTGGTCAGTAAAAATTTAAACAACGGGTCTTACTACCTCATTGACGTTTGAGAGCATGCAGACTCACGTAAGTCGGAAGAGGAGACCAGCCGGCCGTGGAACATTGCTCAACTTCGGCCGTACTATACCTGAGCCACCGGCTCTCATCCTGTACATACGTTCATCCTGTATATATGATGATAAGCAATAAAGTAAGACCATCGGTCTCTTTTCTTTTCAAAGATTATGCATCTTTATTACTTTTTCACAAATGACTATTAAGGAGCTGATCATATTTGAATCAAGTTTAACCTTTTCTAGTCCGGCTTATGATCGTATTCGAATCTAGCTGTAAATATCATGGTCACTTGGGGGCTTCCTGTTCAAATATAGGTCGTATTTGAACCAAAGAGAACATAGCTATCGTAACCCTTTTGATCGGCTCAAGGCCAAACTCACTTGGGGGCTTCTTGATCGTATCTGAATCATAGCTTAACCCCTTTTGAGCCGACTTGGATCATATTCGAATCAGGGTCGTTAAAAACCTCTCAAGGTCATTTGGGGGCTTCCTATTCAAACATAGGTCGTATTCGAACCAAAGAGAACATAGCTATCGGTACCCTCTTGATCGGCGCAACGCCAAAGCCACCGGGGGCTATATGGTCGTATTCGAACCTTAGCTTAACCCCTTTGGTCCGGTTTACTGATCGTATTCGAATCAGAAACCCCCAATCTTTTAAATACAGAGTTAAAATTATGTTTGTTATTTGTTGCTTGCCTTTGAGTTTTTGTTGTTTCAATGAGATGGCCTGATTCTCTTCGCCGGCTCAATTATTGGACAACACAGCCGCCCGGGTTATCCAAGCCGGTGGTCTAAGGATCCGAAGGTACGAGCTACTGAGATATGATGATTATTGAATGTTCAAGGAGTCTCAACTTTTATATTGAATTCTCAAATTCATCACCCAGTTTATTTAAACCGGCGATCTAAGGATCACCAAGGACAAGGTATGGTTTTTACTTACACGCGCTTATCGGTTGCGTTAACTTCAGAGTTGGTATTAAACCTTATCCTTTATTTATATTTGTCTCTGTTTTTTGAGGTGGAAATATGGGCTGTAAAAGAGGTGTTTAAACCCAGTTGTTTCTAAACCGCCTTGCCAGGTCTTTCCTTTTTCCTTGTGTTCACAGGAACAGAGTTTAAACATTGCAGAGACAAGTGTTAAACAAGGCATAAGAAAAACATTGGCACCCGGAAGCACAGATTCACATGGAAGCATTTTATGCGCGATGGCATAAGAAAACATGCGGTGTTTTTAACAGCTAAAGCTATTACAAGGCTTTCTAAAGCCCACGAAGATGATCATTGTCCTTCCCTCACCGGCTCAACATCTTGAATCTGCTGGAAGTTGGGTTTTGACCAGTCATAGCCGTTCATGGCGACAAATTCAGCTTCATCATCAATCAGGCCGACCGGATCAACCTCCGGGGCAAATGTGTCTTCTCTCACCGGTGGGATCAAGTCGGTTACTTTATAGGAAGGAGGGGCCATCTTTTTATTTTCACTATCAAAACCCGGTTGATACTTGTCCACATTGGTGTCATCTCCAAGGCTAGTTGCCTGAGGCCGGACTTCATGGGCGTAGGCTATAAAGTCATCCTGATCAAAAGGAGACTCGTCCTCCTTCACGGTAGGATAACCCCTTGCCACGTCTGTCGGGTCTAGATCTGGTACCCAAGCCTTGGAGCGGCTTAGGGCAGTCAAAGCTCCGGCTCGCGCGCAGGAGCATTTCACCTCTTGGAATCTGGCAGGGAGAATGGATAGCCTCTTCAGGATGTCACTGATCCGGTTAGACCCTTGATTAGTAGGAGAGATGGCTGCCAGAGCTCGTTGTGCGCCGATATACAATTGTGCAGTTAAAGTGTATACGACTTTCATCTTAATCAACGAGTCTTGGTCTAGATTCTTACTTCACGGACCTACACGCATTTTTCACAGAGTCAGTTAACGGATCATATTCTGACTTGACATGAAACACATATGAAAGATCAAATCAGGAAGCTTACCAAAGATAGCAGCGACCATCTGAGACACCCGGCCTTTTAAACTATTCAGTTCGGTTGAAATTTCCTTCAGAGCTATTTCGGCTGTCTCAGCTCGCCAGGTCAGAAGTATCTTCTCATCTGCCCACGTTTTCTCTTTGACAACAAAGTCAGTCTTCAACTTCTCTGTTTCAGAAAGACTTATTTGCAGTTGGGAGGTGGAGGATTTAATTTCTGATTCCTGGTTCGCTAGCTGGGTCTTTGTATCAGTCAGTTGGGAGTTTAGTTCAGACAATGCATTCTGTGAAAACATTCAGATAAATCAAGACTTGGCTTCAAATTCCAGTGTCCAATTTCAAAGATTCAAGTCTCAAATACTTTATGAATAAACCACTTGACACTTGGGGGCTAATGTATGTCAAATCAAATTTTTATGACTCTACCAACATATTTGAAGTCCCAAGTCCTTTACAAAGTAACAACACTTAGCACTTGGGGGCTAATGCACGCAGTTCAGCAAGTTTTTCAAGTTTAAACCGGAATATTAAGTATTTTACTGATGGCGTTCAATTCTGAAGTACCGATTCATTAATGATTAAATAAACCGGTCCTTGGGGACTACGGGTGAACTCTTGTTCTACTAATATCAAGCAAAGATTCAGAGGTAAAAGTATCAGTCTATATTATAAGTCTATAGGTTATTCTGTTTCTCTCATAATCTATAGACTTGGGGGCTGAAGGAATGTTGATAAACCGGAAATTACACACCTCATACTTCAATTGAAGCTGCTTGACCATCTCAATCTCAGAATCACGACTGGAGTGTACATGACTGAGATAGCTGGATAAGATATCACTGGCGTTAAGACGGTCATAATTGGCAACATCAAGACGAACCTTCCGCCTCTCCAAAGCTTCTTGCTTAGCGGTGCACCGTGCCAAAACCGTCGGGTTCCCCGGATCAACATAGCGGCTCCCAGTAATTTGAACATCTTGAACATGGGGAGACGGTGGGCCGGTTGAGCTTGATGGACCAGCTGCAGAAGGGTTAATATTGTTCTTGACAAGGGATGGCTCTGGAGGATTTGCTTCATGAACAATAGGCGGGTCTTCTGGGGCAACAGTCAATGGAGAAGGTGGCCTAGCCGGCTCAGATACCAATACTAGCGGATCTTCCATTGGTTTTGTTGCCTTCGCTTTTTTGGACTTAGCCTGACCACTGAAGAAAAATATTTCAGAATAATCAGCATTAAGATAACAATTGATCAAACTCGGAAGAAAAGAGGGTTTTTAATTACCCAGGAGCAGTCTTGAAAGCCGGAAATTGTGTTTGTGATGAGTCGCCCGAGGAACAAGACACCTCCTGAAAAGGTAAATGAAAGGAGTTAAAGAAAATACAAGGAGCAGGATTCATCAAAATGGGTTAAAGACAGTAATAATTAAACCGCGTTCGGGCGTTTCCGAGGAGTTTGTTGAAGGACAACAGCCGGTTCATCCTCAATTCCAACTTCACGGCGGCTTTCATGTTGCTGTTTTTTCAAATGAAAGTTGGGATCCAAGTGAGCTAAAGGGTTAGAAAACCTTACTTTACGGATCACTCGACGAACTTTGTGTCTTGGTAAGGGCTTTGAGTCAGAGGAAATAATAGTTACCTCTACTTCCTCAGCCTGACTGGCCCCAGTGTCATCCTGGTAAGGATCAGTGTCAATAAGAGTGTTAAAAAATTGGCCAAGGGAGTCAAGGGCTACCTCCGAGTCAGACGGGTCGTCAAGCTTCATTAAATCTTCAGCAGTGGTTTTCTTCTTCTTCTTCTTGGATTTTCGGGCTGTTTTCTTGGCGTTCATGGCGGCGAGTTTCGCCTTCTTGGCAGCTTCGTGATCATATTTCACCTTCCAGAAGACAGAATTGGCCTGTAAAGACAAGAAGAAATATTAGTATTAAGTACTAATAGCTGGGCAAAACGCAAAGAAAAAAGAGATCAAAATGTACTTACTTCTGGCATCGGATTAATCTTGCAGAAGGGACTTAACCCAACAATACTGCAATCTTCGTACTTCCCATTTATCAAAAGGGTCGACATCGAAACAATGTCTTCTTCGGTGAGTTCAACTGGGCTGTGACGAAGAGGGTGATCTGGGCTACCGTCATATTCATACATCAGTTGAGATCGACGACTTAATGGGATAACCCGCCATGAGATCCAGCAACGGGTCAGATCTACTCCGGTTAGACCATTACCCAATAAGCCGTTCATTCTTCTAATGGAGGGAAGAAGCTTCCTACGTTCAGAGACGGTAAGCTTATCCGGAAGGGTGAACTTGGAGTCAAGACGGTTAGGGCAATAACCCGGCAAAGACTTCTCGTTTGCTAGAGAGGTATCCTGACAATAAAACTAAGTTTGGTTCCAATCTTTTGGGTGGCTCGGTAAGACGATGAGAGGAAAAACAGCACCCTGACGGTGCTGAATTGAAATGCCTCCAAGTTCTAAGCTAGAACCGTTGGTGCATTCATTCTGGTGATTTAGATAAAAGTACTCTCTAAACAATTCTATAGTGGGCTCTTGCTGAAGATACGCCTCACAGAGCACTTGGAAGTTACAAATATTGGAAATAGAGTTGGGTCCAAGGTCTTGAGGATGGAGTTTGAAAAAATGAAGGACCTCTCTGAAGAATTTTGAACCGGGTGGTGAAAATCCCCGGTTCATGTGGTCAGTAAAGATAATCACTTCTCCATCTTTCGGATTGGGACGTTCTTCCTCCGGGTCAGGAGCACGATAAGACATGACATTCTTTGAAGGCAGAAACCCAACGATTAAGAATTCTTTTAACCGTTCCTCAGTTACGGAAGAAGGGACCCAGTTACAGACGGTCGGTGACTTCGACGGCATGATGAGTAACGAACTGAAAAATAAATAACAATATGGTGGTTCAGTCTATGGTCAATTATAAAGCAAGTAATGGCGGGTTAACTAAGGGCTAATGGTATATAAGGAAAAGAAAGCCGGAGTGGTAAACCGCCATGACTACAGATTTTCTCAGAAGGCAGAATTTAGTTAAGTGTTGGCATAAACAAGTTTCACCAAGTTCTTATTATCATTGTGGATCAAAGGGCTGTTTCAAAAAGGGAAATATTCTAGACCTAAAAAACATAGTACAGAGGAGTTCGTCGACTATAACGAAGCATCTGTACAGGTAAAAGGGATCTACTGATATCAAAAACGAATGCCAAACAGCTACCGCGCGAGTTATATCTCTTTTCTGGATCAAAATAAGTTGCGGAGAAGATCTACAAGATGGCCCGTGATGAACAGATGAAGAACACTGAAGAACTCGTGACACCTAGAAATGGATCTAGGTACGGGAGAGAGAGGAAAGCTTACAGGAAGCAGGCCTACCGCGAAAAGTTGCCGCGTTCTCTGGATGAACTCAGGGTGATGCAGTGGCCAAGCTTGATGACGACGATGAGAGTCGCGGCGGCGGCGGAGCTCGAGCAGCGATGGAGATTGCGAGAGGAAGAAGATGAGGAACAAAGGAGAATGGGAAGGACCGGTCGCGTGCCTATTTATAAGGGCATATGCGAACAGGCGGGCACGAAAATCAAGGAGACCCAATAATAATTGTCCAACTGAACAGATGCCTCGATTCTCGGAAGGCATTAAAAAATGAAAGATCCGTTGTAAGGTGACGTCATGAAGGTTTTTTGTGTTTTCAAAAGATGACGTCACGGCGGGTTACAGAAAGTTTTTAGACAGAGGATGGATTTTGACTAAGTGTTGAAGATTGACAAAGAACAAAGTTCAGAGTCAACCTAGGGCCTAATGTTGGGGATGTTACTATCAGCTGAGACCCGCCCAGGAGGGGCCTGGTCAGCTTCAATGGCGGGTTATGCAAGAAGTTCAGTAAACATTCAAGTTTGTAGTTTATTAAGTCTTATAGAAGGCCCAAAGGCCAGGGGCCGGCTTAAGGCCCGATATTGTAAAACGCCACATGTAAGGAAATACTTGTACAGAAAGACATGTAAAGAAAGTCACCGAGCCGGACATGATTATGAGCCAGCAGGGACTCTGTAGGCCACCTGGAGTCAACCCGTGTATATAAGGGGACGACCCGGTGGCGGTTTAGGGCAAGAAACAACAAGTCGATAACCAAGCCGGCGAGTTAAGCCTCTTGGTGATCGAAACCCCAGCAATACCAAACCCAACTAGACGTAGGCTTTTACCTTCATCATAAGGGGCCGAACTAGTATAAAACTCTCTCATGTACTTTGTCCCAATTAACCCCTTTAAGCTTCCTAGTGCGATGGCCCTACGACTAAGTCCTTGCTCTAGGACATCTGCCATGACAATTCCACGACAAAAAAAATTAGAGACAAAAACATTTTGGGAGGTATATCCATCCCACCAACGAAAATGACTTAGAGTTCCGAACACTTTCCATGCAAGATATGCCATAGGCGGTTCCCAAATAGAAAATAAAGTTTATTCCTTTTCCACCATACTTTCACTTTCCATGGCTAACCGTATCCACGGGTGCCCTCCATAACAACACTTTCCAAGGAATTTATTATTTGACAACATAAAATAAATTCATTTTTTTGCATTTCGGGACTGGGCATCCCTAATACCTTTGCCTTACTCTCGTGCAATGAAAAGTGAATAAACACTCATCTTGAGAATAACATATCTAGCATGGAAAATATTAGCCACCCTTCACCGCTCCGCGAGCGAAAAAAACACACAAAAGAGAAGTTTATTTTGAAAATTAGAGATGGCACATACAAATTTGCTTAGAACAGCAAAAGAATGCCGCATATAGGTAGATATAGTGGACTCATGTGGCAAAACTGATTTAAGGGTTTTTGGATGCACAAGTAGAGGTCATACTTAGTGCAAAATGAAGGCTAGCAAAAGATTGGGAAGCGACCAACCAAGAAACGAATAATCTCATAAGCAAGCATTAAGCATAAATAACACCGAATAATGCACCACAAGTAGGATATAATTTCATTGCATGACTATTGACTTTCGTACTTGCATAGGGAATCACAAACCTTAACACCAATATTCTTACTAAAGCATAATTACTCACCAACATAACTCACATATCACATCATCATTTCTCAAAACTATTACTAAGAATCAAGTTTATTTTGTCCAATGATCTTCATGAAAGTTTTTATTATATCCTTCTTGGATATCTATCACTTTGGGACTAATTTTCATGTGTTGCTTTTCATAAGCTCAAGCAAATATAAGTGAAGATCATGAGCATAATTCTTTTTCTTTCTATCAAAATAATTTAAGTCAAGCAAGAGAGAATTTCTTGAAAATTTACTAACTCTCAAATAAATCTAAGTGAAGCAAGAGAGAATTTCTTTAAAAATAATAAAACACACCGTGCTCAAAAAGATATAAGTGAAGTACTAGAGCAAGTTTGTTGCTCATAAAAATTTAAGTGAAGCATAGAGAGCAATTCTAACAAGTCATGACATAATTTTGGCTCTCCCAAATAGGTGTGTCCAGCAAGGATTGATGACTTAAAACACAAAATAAAACAAGCAAAGTCTCATATCATACAAGACGCTCCAAGCAAAACACATATCATGTGACGAATAAAAATATAGCTTCGAGTAAAATACCGATGATCATTGGAAGAAAGTGGGGATGCCACTCGGGGGCATCCCCAAGATTAGTTGGTTGCTCATTCTTGGATAATAGCTTGGTATGCCTGTAACGCCCTCGATGCGGCTATATCTCCCACGTGTCGAAGCACGACTTAGAGGCATAACCGCATTGAAAGCAATGTCGCAAGTGAGGTAATCTTCGCAAACAACCCATATAATACAATAAGGGAAAAGATACATAGTTGGCTTACAATCGCCACTTCACACAATTACATGATTAAAGCATTCCAACATCCAAATACACACAAGGTCCGACTACGGAACCAAAATAAAAGAAGACTACCCCAAATGCTACACAGATCCCTGATCGTCCTGACTGGGCTCCACTACTGATCAACTAGAACGAAACAACGCAAAGGACAAGAACTTCATCGAGCTCCTCCTTGAGCTTGGTTGCATCATCTGCACGGTATCCTCGGCACCTGCAAGCTGGTTTTGGAAGTATCTGTGAGTCACGGGGACTCGGCAATCTCGCACCCTCGCGATCAAGACTATTTAAGCTTATGGGTAGGGTAAAAGGTATGAGGTGGAGCTACAGCAAGCGACTAGCATATATGGTGGCTAACATACGCAAATGAGAGTGAGAAGAGACGGCAAAGCACAGTCGATAAAAGTATGATCAAGAAGTGATCCTGAAACAACCTACGTCAAGCATAACTCCAACACCGTGTTCACTTCCCGGACTCCGCCGGAAAGAGACCATCACGGTAACACACGCGGTTGACTCATTTTAGTTAAGTTAAGGTTCAAGTTATCTACAACCGGACATTAACAAATTCCCATCTGCCCATAACCGCGGGCACGGCTTTCGAAAGTTCAAAACCCTGCAGGGGTGTCCCAACTAAGCCCATGACAAGCTCTCACGATCAACAAAGGATATTCCTTCTAGCGGCAAGACCCGATCAGACTCGGAATCCCGGTTACAAGACATTTCGACAAGGTAAAACTAAACCAGCAACACCGCCCGAATGTGCCGACAAATCCCGATAGGAGCTGCACATATCTCGTTCTCAGGGCACACTCAGATGAGACTAGCTACGAGTAAAACCAAACCTCAAGTTGCCCCGAGGTGGCCCCGCAGGCAGCTCAGTTCGGACCAACACACAGAGGAGCACTGGCCCGGGGGGGTTAAAAATAAAGATGACCCTTGGGCGCGCGACCCCCAAGGGAAAAGAAAAGGCTAGGTGGCGAATGGTAAAACCAATGTTGGGCATTGCTGGAAGAGTTTTACTCAAGGCGAACTGTCAAGGGGTTCCCATTATTACCCAACCGCGTAACGAACGCAAAATCCGGGAACATAACACCGATATGACGGAAACTAGGGCGGCAAGAGTGGAACAAAACACCAGGCATAAGGCCGAGCCTTCCACCCTTTACCAAGTATATAGATGCATTAATTAAATAAGATATATAGTGATATCCCAACAAGTAAACATGTTCCAACAAGGAACAACAACTCCATGTTCCAACAAGGAACATACTTCAATCTTCACCTGCAACTAACAACGCTATAAGAGGGGCTGAGCAAAGCGGTAACATAGCCAAACAATGGTTTGCTAGGACAAGGTGGGTTAGAGGCTTGGTTCAACAATATGGGTGGCATGATAAGCAAGTGGTAGGTATCGCAGCATAGGCATAGCAAAAGAGCGAGCAACTAGCAAGCGAAGATAGAAGTGATTTCGAGGGTATGGTCATCTTGCCTGAAATCCCGCAAGGAAGAAGAAAGAGTCCATGAAGAAGACAAACGGACGTAGACGAACGGGTCCTCACAAATGCGACATTACCGGAACCAACCCGAAGAAGCAAACACCGGAAAGAAACACACAACATAGTAAACAACCACGACATGAACATGATATGATATGCGGGATGCGGTACGCGATGCATATGCATGATTTGACAAGAGATGAATGAACCTGGCCTCAACATGGAAATCCAAGTGTGCCACTGGAAAGGTGAGATGAAATCGCTTGAGAAAGATATAAAGAACGCCGGAATCGGAGTCATGGTTTGGAAATGGCAAGCAATTCCAATATGGCACCGGTCTGTGATATACAGCAAGTAGCCATCTAAATGCAACAAGATGAGCATGGTACAGCACTCAAACATGGCAACAAAATACATGGCAGGGATCCATTCATGATGCTTAACAAAAGATGAACACTGAGCTACGGCCAATTCATCCATTAACAGGTTCAAACAAGCATGGCAAAAATGCATTTGGTAAACAGATTTCAGACTTAGTGAAATTAACACTTGTCTGGAATTTCAGATCAGGTAGCACACTTTGGAGCAAGAAAACTATATGCTACAGGGCCTGAACATGGCAAAGTAAAGCATGGCATGGAGCTACTCAAAGTGCTTAACAAAAGTTCCTTAGTGACCTTGAGCCAAAAGGGATCAGACAATACAATTGCAAGCATGTGAACATGGCAAAAACATAATCAGACTCTCAGACTTAGTGAAAAACTGGAGCATGCAAATCAGATAACAAGTAGGCATGTTTACGAGCTCGATGCACTCACTACAGAGCAAGTCATGACAATCTAAGCATACACCCATCAAGAATACACATTATACAAGCTAGACATGGCAAGAACGATAACATCGCATGCACGGATCAATTACAACATCCTCGGCAAAATCGCTAACAAGTAGACAATCTGCCCAGATTCACGAAATAGCAAAAGTAGCGCTCGATTGACTCAAGTTAGAGTGCTCCATAATTGCAAACAATGACATGGATGGATAGAGTACTACAAGAATAACAAAACATCCTTACTGATCATCCTCAAAAAGAGGCACGAATCACTAGGAAACAACATGAACATATGGCATATTGATATAAACAGGTCAAGGACTTAGTGGAATTGCTAAGTCCCTGAAATCAGCATTAACGAATGCTCCACTTTGCAAGCTTGTGCTAGTCACCACACACATCACAAAAATACATGGGTTGCACCTATGGAAAGATGGCAAGGCATATAACAGAACTCATGAAGAGCTCATGAGTATATCATGCACACAATAATCATGGCAAAAATGACAAATAACTAATTGGAGCAGCAGATCTGACTATTATCTCAAATAGCACTCTTCCAACAGCATTTCGGGCATCAAGATGAACTCAAATGAAAATGATGCAATGAGATGAAATGATGTGCTCTCTGAGACGAACATTTTGATATGCTACACGCACAAAACGGAGCTACGCATGCAAAGTTACGACGTGATGAACATGGGCATATGAAACATGGAAACCTCCGAGAAACAGATCTAGGGTTTCGGGCACGGACTTCAAGGATCGCCGGAAATGGCCGCGGTGGTGGCAGGACTTGCTCATCATCGCCGGAGTAGGAGGGAGAGGCGGTGAGGAGGCAAGGAGGAGGCCGGCCAGAGTTGGTGGCGGTGCCGGCGTCCTCCGCGGCGATGTCGGGCGGTGGGAGACGGACGGAGGCGGGGTGGCTCGCGGTGGCTGGCCGGCGGTGAGCTCCGGCCGGCGAACCGGGCATGAGGCGGCGGAGAAAGCGCCCTGGCGGCGGAGGCGGCGAGGAGGGCGGCGCGGCTGCGAGCTCGTGCGGCATCTCCGGGCGGCGATGCTCGATCCGGGCCGGGCGGGCCCCGCCTGGGCTCCACGGGTCGGCGGCAGGCACGGGAAGAGAGAGAGGGAGGAGGCGCACTGAGGTGGCGGGCGCTGGTTGGTTCGGGCGGCGGAGGAGGCGATGTGGCGGCGTCCGGTTCGCCGGAGTGATGCGTCCGACGGACATGTCCGGTGCGGGATGGACGTGTCCGGCGGCGCGAGGAGGGAGATGGCTAGGGTTTCGGGGAAAAGATCCGAAAATGAAAATGAAGGGGTCTATTTATAGAGGTAGAGGGAGCTAAGAGAGTCCAAATGAGGTGCGGTTTTCGGCCACGCGATCATGATTGAACGACCGAGATGATGGAGGAGGTTTAGGTGGGTTTTGGGCCAAAATGGAAGGGTGTTGGGCTGCAACTCACACGAGGTCTTTTCGGTCCCTAGGTTAACCGTTGGAGCATCAAACGAAGTCCAAATGGTACGAAACTTGACAGGCGGTCTACCGGTAGTAAACCAAGGCCGCTTGGCAAGTCTCGGTCCAATCCGGAAATGTTTAACCCCCACACACGAAAGAAAGGTAGAAAGGGACACCGGAGGATATAGGAGCGCCGGAATGCAAAACGGACAATGGGAAAAGGCTCGGATGCATGAGACGAACATGTATGCAAATGAAATGCACATGATGACATGATATGCAATGCATGACACGCAAGCAATGACAAGGCAACAACAGTGAATAACTGGAGAACACCTGGCACGTCGGTCTCGGGGCGTTACAATGCCCAAGCTTAGGCTCTTCTATCCTTCCTTCATCCATTGTAAGATAACCCAAAACTTGAAAACTTCAATCACACAAAACTCAACAAAACCATCGTGAGATCCGTTAGTATAAGAATAATAAACCACTACTATAAGTGATGTATCAAACCAATTCATATTTTGTTCTTGTATTATATCTACTGTATTCCAACTTTTCTATGGCAAAAACTCATCAAAGAAAACCATAGAGCCATCAAAATAAGCACACAACACAAAGAAAACAGAATATGTCAAAACAGAACAGTCTGTAGCAATCTAACTACTCCAAATACTTATGTAAGTCCAAAACTTCTGAAAAATAGGAAGACCTGAGCAATTTGTATATTGATCTACTGCAAGTGGAATGGGTATTTTATCGCTTTCTGGTAAAAATGAAAATTAATTTCGTGAGCGTAAAAGATTCTGTTTTTCAGCAAGATCAAACAACTATCACCCAAGAAGATCCTAAAGGCTTTACTTGGCACAGACACTAACTAAAACATAAAAAACAATCATAACAGTAGCATAATTGTGTTAACACTAAAAAACAGGAAGCAAAAAAAAATTATGGGTTGCCTCCCAACAAACGCTATCATTTTATGCACCTAGCTAGGCATAAGATTTCAACGATGCTCACACGAAAGATAATAATTGAAATACAAAGAGAGCATCATGAAACATGTGACAAACACATTTAAGTCTAACATACTTCCTATGCATAGGAATTTTATAGGAAAACAAATTGTCAAGACAAGAAATATCTAGCATACGCAAACGAGAGGAATAAAACATTGACAATCTCAACATAATGAGAGGAAATTTAATGACATGAAAATTTCCACAACCATATTTTCCTCTCTCATAATAATTATATGTAGGATCATAATCAAATTCAATAATATAGCTATCATATAAAATTTTCTCTTCACGATCCACATGCATAAAAGTTTTATGATCTTCCAAGATAGTGGGGTTAACATCATCTAAAGTCATGACCTCTCCAAACCCACTTTCATAAAAAAAATCACAAGATTGAACACTCTCCAAATATGTGGGATTATTTTAACCTAAAGTTGACACTCTTCCAAACCCACTTCCAAAATTATTTCAAATAACATAGTCATCGTGAGGCTTAAATAAAATTTCAAGATCATAAGAAGAATCACCCCAATCATAATCATTGCAACAAATAGTGTTCATAGCAAAATTAGCATCCCCAAGCTTGGGGTTTTGCATATTATTAGCACAATTGACATTAACAACATTTGTAGTAAAATCATTGCAATCATGCTTTTCATTCAAGGAGCTATCATGAATCACTTCATAAATTTCTTCATCACAAATTTTAGATTCCTAGATCTCAAGCAAAACTTCATAAAGATAATCTAGTGAACTCACTTCACTAGCAGTTGGTTCATCATAATTGGATCTTTTGAAGAGATTAGCAAGTGGATGAGGATCAATAACAATAGATTATTAGCAAGCAAAGATGCAAGCAAATACAAGGCACATGGTAACACAAGTAGAGATAGCAAACAAGAGTTCTGACAAGAAAAAAGGCAAACAAAAAAGAGGCGAATAAAACGACAAATTTTTGTGAATTGGGGGAGAGGAAAACAAGAGGCAAATGCAAATAATGTAAATTGCGAGGAGATGAGATTTGTGATTAGGAACCTGGTAGATGTTGATGATGTCTCCCCAGCAACGGCGCCAGAAATTCCTTTTGATGTCACTTGAAGCTACGTCGGTATTTCCCCAAAGAGGAAGGGATGATGCAGCACAACGGCAGTAGGTATTTCCTTCAGATATGAAACCATGGTTATCGAACCAGTAGGAGAACCAAGCAACACAACGTAAACAGCCCCTGCACACAAATAACAACCACTCGCAACTCGACGTGTTAAAGGGGTTGTCAATCCCTTTCGGGTAACGGCGCCAGAAATTGGTGTGTGGACGGAGAAAGTTGTAATAGATTAAATAAATAGATCGCAAATAAAATAAAGTGCAGCAAAGTATTTTTGTATTTTTGGTTTAATAGATTTGAAAATAAATGCAAGAGAAAAGTAGATCGCAAAGGCAAATATATGAGAAAGAAGACCCGGGGGCCGTAGGTTTCACTAGTGGCTTCTCTCGAGAAAAATAGCAAACAGTGGGTGAACAAATTACTATTGGGAAATTGATAGAACTTCAAATAATTATGACGATATCTAGGCAATGATCATTATATAGGCATCACGTCCAAGATTAGTAGACCGACTCCTGCCTGCATCTACTACTATTACTCCACACATCGACCGCTATCCAGCATGCATCTAGTGTATTAAGTTCATGGAGAAACGGAGTAATGCAATAAGAACGATGACATGATGTAGACAAGAGCTATCTATGTAGAGATAGACCCCATCGTTTTATCCTTAGTAGTACCGATACATACGTGTTGTTTCCCTTTCTGTCACTTGAATCAAGCACCATAAGATCGAACCCACTACTGGGCACCTCTTCCCATTGCAAGATAAATAGATCAAGTTGGCCAAACAAAACCCAAATATCGGAGAAGAAATACAAGGCTACAAGCAATCGTGCATATAAGAGATCAAAGAAACTCAAATAACTTTCATGGATATAAAAAGATAGATCTGATCATAAACTCAAAGTTCATCGATCCCAACAAACACACCGCAAAACGAGTTACATCATATGGATCTCCAAGAGACCATTGTATTGAGAGTCTAGGGAGAGAGAGGAAGCCATCTAGCTACTAACTACGGACCCGAAGGTCTACAAAGAACTACTCACGCATCATCCTAGAGGCGCCAATGGAGGTGGTGAACCCCATCTGAGATGGTGTCTAGATTGGATTTGGTGGTTCTGGACTCCGCGGCGGCAGGATGAATATTTCCTCACTTGTTCTAGGGTTTCTGGAATATTGGGGTATTTATAGAGCAAAGAGGCGGTCCGGGGGGCACCCGAGGTGGGCACAACCCACCAGGGCGCGCCTGGGCCTCCTGGCATGCCCTGGTGGGTTGTGCCTCCCTCGGGGCATCCCCCAGGCGCAGCCAGGGCCCATTGTGTTCCTTCTTGAAGGAAATATGCCCTAGAGGCAATAATAAAGTTATTATTTATTTCCTTATAATCATGATAAATGTTTATTATTCATGCTAGAATTGTATTAACCGGAAACATAATACATGTGTGAATACATAGACAAATAAAGTGTCACTAGTATGCCTCTACTTGACTAGCTCGTTAATCAAAGATGGTCATGTTTCCTGACCGTGAACAATGAGTTGTTATTTGATTAACGAGGTCACATCATTAGTTGAATGATCTGATTGACATGACCCATTCCATTAGCTTAGCACCCGATCGTTTAGTATGTTGCTATTGCTTTCTTCATGACTTATACATGTTCCTATGACTATGAGATTATGCAACTCCCGTTTACCGGAGGAACACTTTGGGTGCTACCAAACGTCACAACGTAACTGGGTGATTATAAAGGAGCATTACAGGTGTCTCCAAAGGTAGATGTTGGGTTGGCGTATTTCGAGATTAGGATTTGTCACTCCGATTGTCGGAGAGGTATCTCTGGGCCCTCTCGGTAATACACATCACATAAGCCTTGCAAGCATTACAACTAATATGTTAGTTGTGAGATGATGTATTACGGAACGAGTAAAGAGACTTGCCGGTAACGAGATTGAACTAGGTATTGGATACCGACGATCGAATCTCGGGCAAGTAACATACCGATGACAAAGGGAACAACGTATGTTGTTATGCGGTCTGACCGATAAAGATCTTCGTTGAATATGTAGGAGCCAATATGGGCATCCAGGTCCCGCTATTGGTTATTGACCTAAGACATGTCTCGGTCATGTCTACATTGTTCTCGAACCCGTAGGGTCCGCACGCTTAAGGTTACGATGACAGTTACATTATGAGTTTATGCATTTTGATGTACCGAAGGTTGTTCGGAGTCCCGGATGTGATCATGGACATGACGAGGAGTCTCGAAATGGTCGAGACGTAAAGATTGATATACTGGAAGCCTATGTTTGGACATCGGAAGTGTTCCGGGTGAAATCGGGATTTTACCAGGTTACCGGGAGGTTACCGGAACCCCCTGGGAGCCATATGGGCCTTCATGGGCCTTAGTGGAAAGGAGAAAGGGGCAGCCCAAGGTGGCTGCGCCACTTCCCCCTCCCCTAGTCCTATTAGGACTAGGAGAAGGTGGCCGGCCCCCCTCTCTCTCTCTTTCCCCCCCTTGGGGAATCCTAGTTGGAATAGGATTGGGGGGGAGTCCTACTCCCGGAAGGAGTAGGACTCCTCCTGCGCCCTCTCCCTGGCCGGTGCCCCTCTCCCCCCTTGGCTCCTTTATATACTGAGGTAGAGGCACCCTAGAACACACAAGTTGATCCACGTGATCTATTCCTTAGCCGTGTGCGGTGCCCCCTGCCACCATATTCCTTGATAATACTGTAGCGGAGTTTAGGCGAAGCCCTGCTGCTGTAGTTCATCAAGATCGTCACCACGCCGTCGTGCTGACGAAACTCTACCCCGACACTTTGCTGGATCGGAGTCCGGGGATTGTCATCGAGCTGAACGTGTGCTCGAACTCGGAGGCGTCGTAGTTTCGGTGCTTGATCGGTTGGATCGTGAAGACGTACGACTACTTCCTCTACGTCGTGTCATCGCTTCCGCAGTCGGTCTGCGTTGGGTACGTAGACAGCACTCTCCCCCTCGTTGCTATACATCACATGAACTTGCGTGTGCGTAGGAAATTTTTTGAAATTACTACGAAACCCAACAGTGGCATCCGAGCCTAGGTTATTTATGTTGATGTTATATGCAGGAGTAGAACACAAGTGAGTTGTGGACGATACAAGTCATACTGCCTACCAGCATGTCATACTTTGGTTCGGCGGTATTGTTGGACGAGACGACCCGGACCAACCTTACGCGTACGCTTACGCGAGACCGGTTCCCTCGACGTGCTTTGCACATAGATGGCTTGCGGGCGACTGTCTCTCCAACTTTAGTTGAACCGAGTATGGCTACGCCCGGTCCTTGTGAAGGTTAAAACGGAGTCTATTTGACAAACTATCGTTGTGGTTTTCATGCGTAGGTGAGATTGGTTCTTACTTAAGCCCGTAGCAGCCACGTAAAACTTGCAACAACAAAGTAGAGGACGTCTAACTTGTTTTTGCAGGGCATGTTGTGATGTGATATGGTCAAGGCATGATGCTGAATTTTATTGTATGAGATGATCATGTTTTGTAACCGAGTTATCGGCAACTGGCAGGAGCCATATGGTTGTCGCTTTATTGTATGCAATGCAATCGCGATGTAATGCTTTACTTTATTACTAAACGGTAGTGATAGTGGTGGAAGCATAAGATTGGCGAGACGACAATGATGCTACGATGGAGATCAAGGTGTTGCGCCGGTGACGATGGTGATCATGACGGTGCTTCGGAGATGGAGATCACAAGCACAAGATGATGATGGCCATATCATATCACTTATATTGATTGCATGTGATGTTTATCTTTTTATGCATCTTATCTTGCTTTGATTGACGGTAGCATTATAAGATGATCTCTCACTAAATTATCAAGAAGTGTTCTCCCTGAGTATGCACCGTTGCCAAAGTTCATCGTGCCCAGACACCACGTGATGATCGGGTGTGATAAGCTCTACGTCCATCTACAACGGGTGCAAGCCAGTTTTGCACACGCAGAATACTCAGGTTAAACTTAACGAGCCTAGCATATGCAAATATGGCCTCGGAACACGGAGACCGAAAGGTCGAGCGTGAATCATATAGTAGATATGATCAACATAAACGATGTTCACCGTTGAAAACTACTCCATCTCACGTGATGATCGGTTATGGTTTAGTTGATTTGGATCACGTAATCACTTAGAAGATTAGAGGGATGTCTATCTAAGTGGGAGTTCCTAAGTAATATGATTAATTGAACTTAAATTTATCATGAACTTAGTACCTGATAGTATCTTGCTTGTTTATGTTGATTGTAGATAGATGGCTCGTGCTGTTGTTCCGTTGAATTTTAATGCGTTCCTTGAGAAACCAAAGTTGAAAGATGATGGTAGCAATTACACGGACTGGGTCCGTAACTTGAGGATTATCCTCATTGCTGCACAGAAGAATTACGTCCTGGAAGCACCGCTGGGTGCCAGGCCTGCTGCTGGAGCAACACCAGATGTTATGAACGTCTGGCAAAGCAAAGCTGATGACTACTCGATAGTTCAGTGTGCCATGCTTTATGGCTTAGAATCGGGACTTCAACGACGTTTTGAACGTCATGGAGCATATGAGATGTTCTAGGAGTTGAAGTTAATATTTCAAGCAAATGCCCGAATTGAGAGATATGAAGTCTCCAATAAGTTCTATAGCTGCAAGATGGAGGAGAACAGTTCTGTTAGTGAGCATATACTCAAAATGCCTGGGTATAATAATCACTTGATTCAATTGGGAGTTAATCTTCCGGATGATTGCGTCATTGACAGAATTCTCCAATCACTGCCACCAAGCTACAAGAGCTTCGTGATGAACTATAATATGCAAGGGATGAACAAGACTATTCCCGAGCTCTTCGCAATGCTGAAAACTGCGAAGGTAGAAATCAAAAAGGAGCATCAAGTGTTGATGGTTAACAAAACCAATAGTTTCAAGAAAAAGGGCAAAGGGAAGAAGAAGGGGAACTTCAAGAAGAACGGCAAGCAAGTTGCTGCTCAGGAGAAGAAACCCAAGTCTAGACCTAAGCCTGAAACTGAGTGCTTCTACTGCAAGCAGACTGGTCACTGGAAGCGGAACTGCCCCAAGTATTTGGCGGATAAGAAGGATGGCAAGGTGAACAAAGGTATATGTGATATACATGTTATTGATGTGTACCTTACTAGAGCTTGCAGTAGCACCTGGGTATTTGATATTGGTTCTGTTGCTAATATTTGCAACTCGAAACAGGGACTACGGAATAAGCGGGCACTGGCAAAGGACGAGGTGACGATGCGCGTGGGAAACGGTTCCAAAGTCGATGTGATCGTGGTCGGCACGCTACCTCTACATCTACCTTCGGGATTAATATTATACCTAAATAATTGTTATTTGGTGCCAGCGTTGAGCATGAACATTATATCTGGATCTTGTTTAATGCGAGACGGTTATTCATTTAAATCAGAGAATAATGGTTGTTCTATTTATATGAGTAATATCTTTTATGGTCATGCACCCTTGAAGAGTGGTCTATTCTTATTGAATCTCGATAGTAGTAATACAGATATTCATAATGTTGAAGCCAAAAGATGCAGAGTTGATAATGAAAGTGCAACTTATTTGTGGCACTGTCGTTTAGGTCATATCGGTATAAAGCGCATGAAGAAACTCCATACTGATGGACTTTTCGAGCCACTTGATTATGAATCACTTGGTACTTGCAAACCGTGCCTCATGGGCAAGATGATTAAAACACCGTTCTCCGGTACTATGGAGAGAGCAACAGATTTGTTGGAAATCATACATACCGATGTATGTGGTCCGATGAATATTGAGGCTCGTGGCGGATATCGTTATTTTCTCACCTTCACAGAAGATTTAAGCAGATATGGGTATATCTACTTAATGAAACATAAGTCTGAAACATTTGAAAAGTTCAAAGAATTTCAGAGTGAAGTTGAAAATCATCGTAACAAGAAAATAAAGTTTCTACGATCTGATCGTGGAGGAGAATATTTGAGTTACGAGTTTGGTGTACATTTGAAAAATTGTGGAATAGTTTCGCAACTCACGCCACCTGGAACACCACAGCATAATGGTGTGTCCGAACGTCGTAATCGTACTTTACTGGATATGGTGCGATCTATGATGTCTCTTACTGATTTACCGCTATCGTTTTGGGGTTATGCTCTAGAGACGGCCGCATTCACGTTAAATAGGGCACCATCAAAATCCTTTGAGATGACGCCTTATGAACTGTGGTTTGGCAAGAAACCAAAGTTGTCGTTTCTTAAAGTTTGGGGCTGCGATGCTTATGTGAAAAAGCTTCAACCTGATAAGCTCGAACCCAAATCGGAGAAATGTGTCTTCATAGGATACCCAAAGGAGACTGTTGGGTACACCTTCTATCACAGATCCGAAGGCAAGACATTCGTTGCTAAGAATGGATCCTTTCTAGAGAAGGAGTTTCTCTCGAAAGAAGTGAGTGGGAGGAAAGTAGAAATTGACGAGGTAACTGTACCTGCTCCCTTACTGGAAAGTAGTTCATCACAGAAAACTATTTCAGTGACACCTACACCAGTTAGTGAGGAAGCCAATGATAATGATCATGAAACTTCAGATCAAGATACTACTGAACCTCGTAGATCAACCAGAGTAAGATCCGCACCAGAGTGGTACGGTAATCCTGTTCTGGAAGTCATGATACTAGATCATGATGAACCTACGAACTATGAAGAAGCGATGGTGAGCCCAGATTCCGCAAAGTGGCTTGAAGCCATGAAATCTGAGATGGGATCCATGTATGAGAACAAAGTATGGACTTTGGTTGACTTGCCCGATGATCGGCAAGCAATTGAAAATAAATGGATCTTTAAGAAGAAGACTGACGCTGATGGTAATTTTACTATCTACAAAGGTCGACTTGTTGCAAAAGGTTTTCGGCAAGTTCAAGGGATTGACTACGATGAGACCTTCTCACCCGTAGCGATGCTTAAGTCCGTCCGAATCATGTTAGCGATTGCCGCATTTTATGATTATGAAATTTGGCAGATGGATGTCAAAACTGCATTCCTGAATGGATTTCTGGAAGAAGAGTTGTATATGATGCAACCGGAAGGTTTTGTCGATCCAAAGGGAGCTAACAAAGTGTGCAAGCTCCAGCGATCCATTTATGGACTGGTGCAAGCCTCTCGGAGTTGGAATAAACGTTTTGATAGTGTGATCAAAGCATTTGGTTTTATACAGACTTTCGGAGAAGCCTATATTTACAAGAAAGTGAGTGGGAGCTCTATAGCATTTCTGATATTATATGTGGATGACATATTGCTGATTGGAAATGATATAGAATTTCTGAATAGCATAAAGGGATACTTGAATAAAAAAATTTCAATGAAAGACCTCGGTGAAGCTGCTTACATATTAGGCATTAAGATCTATAGAGATAGATCAAGACGCTTAATTGGACTTTCACAAAGCACATACCTTGACAAAATTTTGAAGAAGTTCAAAATGGATCAAGCAAAGAAAGGGTTCTTGCCTGTGTTACAAGGTGTGAAGTTGAGTAAGACTCAATGCCCGACCACTGCAGAAGGTAGAGAGAATATGAAAGATGTTCCCTATGCATCAGCCATAGGATCTATCATGTATGCAATGCTGTGTGCCAGACCTGATGTGTGCCTTGCTATAAGTTTAGCAGGGAGGTACCAAAGTAATCCAGGAATGGATCACTGGACAGCGGTCAAGAACATCCTGAAATACCTGAAAAGGACTAAGGATATGTTTCTCGTATATGGAGGTGACAAAGAGCTCACCGTAAAAGGTTACGTTGATGCAAGCTTTGACACTGATCCGGACGATTCTAAATCGCAAACCGGATACGTGTTTACATTAAACGGTGGAGCTGTCAGTTGGTGCAGTTCTACACAAAGCGTCGTAGCGGGATATACATGTGAAGCGGAGTACATAGCTGCTTCGGAAGCAGCAAACGAAGGAGTCTGGATGAAGGAGTTCATATCCGATCTAGGTGTCATACCTAATGCATCGGGTCCAATGAAAATCTTTTGTGACAATACTGGTGCAATTGCCTTGGCAAAGGAATCCAGATTTCACAAAAGGACCAAACACATCAAGAGACGCTTCAACTCCATCCGGGATCTAGTCCAGGTGGGAGACATAGAGATTTGCAAGATACATACGGATCTGAATGTTGCAGACCCGTTGACTAAGCCTCTTCCACGAGCAAAACATGATCAGCACCAAGGCTCCATGGGTGTTAGATTCATTACAGTGTAATCTAGATTATTGACTCTAGTGCAAGTGGGAGACTGAAGGAAATATGCCCTAGAGGCAATAATAAAGTTATTATTTATTTCCTTATAATCATGATAAATGTTTATTATTCATGCTAGAATTGTATTAACCGGAAACATAATACATGTGTGAATACATAGACAAACAAAGTGTCACTAGTATGCCTCTACTTGACTAGCTCGTTAATCAAAGATGGTCATGTTTCCTGACCATGAACAATGAGTTGTTATTTGATTAACGAGGTCACATCATTAGTTGAATGATCTGATTGACATGACCCATTCCATTAGCTTAGCACCCGATCGTTTAGTATGTTGCTATGGCTTTCTTCATGACTTATACATGTTCCTATGACTATGAGATTATGCAACTCCCGTTTACCGGAGGAACACTTTGGGTGCTACCAAACGTCACAACATAACTGGGTGATTATAAAGGAGCATTACAGGTGTCTCCAAAGGTAGATGTTGGGTTGGCGTATTTCGAGATTAGGATTTGTCACTCCGATTGTCGGAGAGGTATCTCTGGGCCCTCTCGGTAATACACATCACATAAGCCTTGCAAGCGTTACAACTAATATGTTAGTTGTGAGATGATGTATTACGGAACGAGTAAAGAGACTTGCCGGCAACGAGATTGAACTAGGTATTGGATACCGACGATCGAATTTCGGGAAAGTAACATACCGATGACAAAGGGAACAACGTATGTTGTTATGTTGTCTGACCGATAAAGATCTTCGTTGAATATGTAGGAGCCAATATGGGCATCCAGGTCCCGCTATTGGTTATTGACCTGAGACATGTCTCGGTCATGTCTACATTGATCTCGAACCCGTAGGGTCCGCACGCTTAAGGTTACGATGACAGTTACATTATGAGTTTATGCATTTTGATGTACCGAAGGTTGTTCGGAGTCCCGGATGTGATCATGGACATGACGAGGAGTCTCGAAATGGTCGAGACATAAAGATTGATATATTGGAAGCCTATGTTTGGACATCGGAAGTGTTCCAGGTGAAATCGGGATTTTACCGGGTTACTGGGAGGTTACCGGAACCCCCCGGGAGCCATATGGGCCTTCATGGGCCTTAGTGGAAAGGAGAAAGGGGCAGCCCAAGGTGGCTGCGCCACTTCCCCCTCCCCTAGTCCTATTAGGACTAGGAGAAGGTGGCCGTCCCCCCTCTCTCTCTCTCTCTTTCCCCCCCTTGGGGAATCCTAGTTGGAATAGGATTGGGGGGGAGTCCTACTCCCGGAAGGAGTAGGACTCCTCCTGCGCCCTCTCCCTGGCCGGCGCCCCTCTCCCCCCTTGGCTCCTTTATATACTGAGGTAGAGGCACCCTAGAACACACAAGTTGATCCACGTGATCTATTCCTTAGCCGTGTGCGGTGCCCCCTGCCACCATATTCCTCGATAATACTGTAGCGGAGTTTAGGCGAAGCCCTGCTGCTGTAGTTCATCAAGATCGTCACCACGCCGTCGTGCTGACGAAACTCTACCCCGACACTTTGCTGGATCGGAGTCCGGGGATCGTCATCGAGCTGAACGTGTGCTCGAACTCGGAGGCGCCGTAGTTTCGGTGCTTGATCGGTTGGATCGTGAAGACGTACGACTACTTCCTCTACGTCGTGTCATCGCTTCCGCAGTCGGTCTGCGTTGGGTACGTAGACAGCACTCTCCCCCTCGTTGCTATACATCACATGATCTTGCGTGTGCGTAGGAAAATTTTTGAAATTACTACGAAACCCAACACTTCTGGCCCATAAAAATTCTCCGTAAAGTTTCGGGGCATTTGGACTCCGTCTGATATTGATTTTCTGTGATGTAAAAACATGGAAAAAAACAGCAACTGGCACTTGGCACTATGTCAATAGGTTAGTACCAAAAAATGGTATAAAATGACTATAAATGATTGTAAAACATCCAAGATTGATAATATAACAACATGAAACAATCAAAAATTATAGATACGTTGGAGACGTATCACACAGCTAGATGTTGAGAATGCGTTTTTGCATGGTGTTTTGGAAGAGGAGGTTTACATGAGACAACCACCTGGGTATGAGAATGAGAAAACACCCCACTATGTGTGCAAGCTTGATAAGGCTCTTTATGGTTTGAAAAATGCATCAAGAGCATGGTATGCAAGGTTGAGCTCTCAGTTAAGGCATTTTGGTTTTGTTGCATCCAAAGTTGACACATCACTTTTCATTTATAACAAGGAAAATGCAATTACATTTGTGTTGATATATGTTGATGACATTATAGTTGCAAGCTCTTCACAAGGTGCCACTAATGCTCTTCTTCATGATCTAAGTTCAGAATTTGCTCTCAAGGATCTTGGTGATCTACACTTCTTCCTAGGCATTGAAGTTAAAAAAGTTCAAGATGGCATAATGTTAAGTCAAGAAAAATATGCTACTAAACTTCTTAGTCGAATGGGGATGAATGACTGTAAACCTTCACCCACACCATTGTCTTCGTCAGAAAAACTTTCAGCTTTTGAAGGAGAACCACTTGAGGAAGAAGAAAGCACTAGATATAGAAGTACCATGGGAGCTTTGCAATACTTAACATTGACATGACTAGACATATCTTTGTTGTTAACAAGGGTTTGTCAGTATTTGCATGCGCCTACTTCTGCACACTGGACAATGGTTAAAAGAATTATGAGATACATAAAACATACTGCAAGTCTAGGTCTTCAGTTTAGACGCTCTAATTCTACCCTTGTTAGTGTTTTTCCTGATGCTGACTGGGCAGGATGAAGTGATGATAGAAAATCTACTGGAGGATTTGCAGTATTTTTTGGCTCTAATCTTATTTCCTGGAGTGCCGGGAAATAGGCTATAGTATCGAGATCAAGTACAGAAACTAAGTATAAATCTCTAGCAAATGCTACTGCTGAAAGCATTTGGTTGGAATCATTGCTTCATGAGTTAGGACTCAAGCAACATTGTACATCATGTCTATGGTGTGACAATCTAGGAGCAACCTATCTTTCTGCAAATACAGTGTTTCATGGCAGAACCAAGCACATTGAGATTAATTTTCATTTTGTGCGTGAAAGAGTTGCAGAGAAGAAGTCGGATATATGGTTCATTCCTTCCAAAGATCAAGTGGCAGACGATTTTACTAAAGCTTTGTCAGTCAAGCCATTCGAAGAATTCAAGAGAATCTGAATGCAGGATAGTTGAGATTAAGGGAGGGTGTTAGATATATTAAGTTATGGAGTCCATGTAATCTCAACCTCCTCCTGTAACTCTGTTTAATATCTTCTATCTCCTGTAACAATCAGATCAATCGAACCCTTGCATGTACGCCACGACGAGGGCTTCTTCTCGTCCTAATATATACACACCACCCGGCTCCCTCAAGGTGTAGGGACGCTTCCAAAACTTGCACAAAGTACAGGGTGATCTACCTCGAGATCGTATTTGAATATCCCTCTCCTACGGTCTAAACCCCTCAGCTTATATAGGCACCGAGGGTACTTAGGGTTACATGTAGGTTGGTTACATTAAGGGATAAACATGCCCACACTACAAAGTTTGCTCTATTTAGTGACAAAACCCTGCTGACGAAACACGAACCATCGCGTAAAATCATCTTCTGTGACAGTCCACCGTCACGAGGTATTTTCCTCCCAGGGCAGCGCCCTAGCCAACTTTGGCAACATTCTAGCCTGATTTTCGCCCGCGTCACTACGCATGCCCATTTTCTCGGACGATTCATAATGTCACTAAAATGTTTGGTGTCACAAAAAATGATCGGCTGGTTAGCAAAATGATTTAAAAATAGCGAGTTGGTGATAAGAACGTAGTACCTTATAATTTCTGCCATGGCAGAGTTTATAACATATTAAAATAAATTTTTAGGGTATTACTTGAGATGTTCAGCATGCTGGAAAGGGAAAAATGGTATAGTGGACTTGAAAACAAATATTTGGGTATATCTGATGGATATTAGTTGAGATGCTCGTAATGAAATCTATTACATTATTTCCGTTTATGCTATCATTTTACTGAACTATGAGATGCCATACTAATTCTTAAATAAAACATGAACTGGAAAATATATATGATCACAAATAATAATATAGCATTACAAGTAGACATGGAACAAATATTTGGTACATCAGCACCGTCATTCCCAAAAGTATCGCACATCACGAGTAGGAGTGTTCGAGGATCAACATGAAGTGCAGCAACATCATAGAACTACTCTTTAGCAGATTACACAGATTGCCCAGGCATAGTTACAAAGAGGATAACCTCATCACCTCCGTGGTGGATCATGAAGAGCAGCATGTCTCCAACTGCCAATTTAGAAAAGAAAGCAAATCCTTCCAGCCATCCATTACGATGAGGCGTCCATCTGTTTCTAACATCAAGTATAACAACCATATGCAGCATCAGGAAACATAATAATTCTCATTTCATCATGTGGATCCATCTGATCAGAAAGAACACGACTAGGGAGTCTCTGTTGCAAGTTACATGGTATGATGGCATATTTTAAATAACAAATGTTGTACTATGAATGATAAAAAAAAAATTATTACCGGCAGTTTCTTCTTAACGTTGGTCTCGGTCAGAGTTTGCATCAGTACCTTGTACGGTCCAGAACTTGGTTCATGTGCGTACCACCATACAAACGTTTCAATATTGTCGGCAAAAATGACGATGTACCGCATGTCTTTCCACATACATGTGGTTCCAACATCGAGTTTCATTTTGTCAATCTCTTTTGTTCCTTACGATATCGCAAAGCTGAGTAGGTATACATAAACAAGAATGACAACATTGACAGATATCTATAGTTAGGACTATTAAGAACAGGCAAGTAAACACAAGTTCACGTAAGCAAGGTATGTATGTCTAAGAACACTTGCAAGGATGAACCATTGGAACATCTTCCAGTTCCACATCAATTTGATGTTCATGTGTGCTAATATCGAAGTATAGCTTCATACCAACTTGAAATATGTATACTTTGGCAAATTCTCTTCAAGTTTCCAGTGAAAAAGGTTTTTTCTTCAAAGTTTTGGAGGCAACAATAGAAAATAAAGCCATGCTTTGTTTTAAGCCGGGGCTTAGCAAAGGAGTGTTGAAATGAATAAACGCCTAGCTTTATTAGGACTTGTTTTCTTGCAGAGCGCGGGATGAACTGTGGACAAATTGAAGGATTGGAATAGTTGCGCTTGCAAGTTATAAATAACTACATATACCAATTGTCCATTAATTCACAGTGGCTTATGTGAGCATGTTCACAAATTAAACAATGGCATGCTCTTTTTACATACTTGCACAAAACAACTAGATGAATGTCCAAGAGATCATTATGCCTATTCAAGCATTAACAAAAATGTGCACCATGTGGCATAAATTTTAGAAAACCATATTGTTTTATTTTTAGCATCTTTCCTAGTTTATGCATGGATAACTATTGTTAGGTTTTTTCATAAAACACTATGAATGATCTAAAATCTGATCGGTACTCCTTTGTAACTATGAAGCAATCATGTAAACAACCTGTGTGTATGTTCACATATCAATTTGACTGTTAGCCAGCTGCATGCAGGGCAGCCATGGTCATGACCTTAACAAAGGCCTAAATCATAGAACACTAGTACAGTTTCATGAAGTAACTAACATCAATTCAGGCACGCCATGAATGAAAGAACAACCAATGTAAAAAAACATACCGTCCTGTCTTCAAAGCCAACTAGAAGTCTTATGTGGAAGGTTTTGGCATAGATTACCGTCCTGTCTTCAAGGCCATGATCACCGCTTAGAATCAGATGCCATTGTCATGGTGACTTATACATCTCCAATGTATCTATAATTTTTGATTGTTTCATGTTATTATATTATCATTCTTAGATACTTTAGATGTAATTTTATATAATTTTTAGGACTAACCTATTAACTCAGTGCCAAGTATCAGTTGTTGTTTTTTTCTTGTTTTTTCAGCTTTTCAGAAAATCAATACCAAAGGAAGTCCAAACACAATGAAACTTTACGATAATTTTTTCTAAACCAGAAGGGACCCTAGAAGGTTTGGGAAGAGGCCAGAAGATCTATAGAAGAACGACGAGCTCACCCGATGCGCCCTCCCACGCAGCTTCGTTTGACCTGACTCCCCCTCCATAAATTTCCTAAAATCCTCAAACCAACAGAGAGCCACCCGAGACACTTTTTCCGCCGTGACAAGTCTCTGTTCTTCCATGATCCCATCTGGAGGCCTTTTCCGGTACTCTGTCGGAGGGGGGATCGGTTATGGAGGGCTTCTACATCAACCTTGTTGTATCTCCAATGATGTGTGAATAGTTTATCACAGACATATGGGTCTATAGCTAGTAGCTAGATGGATTCTTCTTTCTCTCCGATCTTAAATAACATGTTCTCTATGATCTCCATGGTGTTCTATCTGATGTAATCTGCTGATCCGTGTATTGGCCCAATACAACACAACTCCATCATCCCCGTAGCCTCCTTCCTCGGCCGGAGACAACTTCTTTGGGCCCTCATCCCTGGGGCCGCCTCAAGCCGCTGCTGCTGTATGGTTCTTATCCGCACCCTTTCATGGTCTTTTTCCCTTCTTTTCCCATAGACTCCAAATCTGTTGTTGCCCATGCCGGATTTAGGAAAAATAACAAGCTTACGAGAGAGGGGCGTCACAAAATCTGTTCAGCTCAACACGAAATTCAGGAGCCCATTCAAGGCATGAAATATGGTGGCATATGGATACAGATGCCCCATGAAAAAATTAGTTTGAGGCATCTACATTAAAAAAAAATCTCCCAAAGCAAGCCACCACTAGTGGGTCTCATCAAAGAATAGAAAAATATAAACTCTAGTGCACATGCATCTCTACTCTCCACTTCAACTTTTTTACTTCTTCCATTCATAAATAAAAGTCTTTTTAGAGATTCCAATGCGGACTACATACGGAGCAAAATGAGTGTATCTACACTCTAAAATATGTCTATATACATTCGTATGCAATCCTTATTGAAAATCTATAAAAAGACTTCTATTTAGAAACGGAGGGAGGAGCTTTTTACACCGGATCACATTGTATTTTCCCAAGCCTTCTGAAGTGGGTCCCGCTTCTCCATCCGAACCTATTTCTCCTGACATCCGATCCTACATGGCATGTGGGGCAGGATATGCACTAGCCATGCCCTCACAGCTGGCTCTGTTTGTTTCTACAATTGGCTCTGAATCACTTGTGGACGCTTGGACGTGCTTCAGTCAATTGCACTGAAAATAGGCCAAATCTAGATTCAGCTTCGCTGGCAAAGCTGATTTCAAATAGCTATTGGGTTTCAGCTTTTGAATTTTCCTATGAGAATCTGCTGCCTAAAGCAGAAACAATCATGGTATGAATAAACCACGGGGTGGTTAACCGATACCTTGGTGGCAGTGCATCTTAGGAAATTCCCTTTTGTTTGTATATGCGTCATGAAGTAGGTCGTAGCACGTCCGAGGTTCAGATATGACAAATGAAGACGAGAGTGGCTCAGGCCGCCGGCCGTGATTGATTTCGTTAACTTTCGAGCCTTTTCGACTATAATAGTGCAAACGAGCTGATCAAGCATGTGCTTAACGCATTCCATCCAATCTTGCTCGTCAGATAGTTTATTGTGTCAGATGTCTTGAACTTGGCCTCCTTGGTCTCACATGAGATGATGAGATTCTTCAGTCCACTTGACCCAGGCACGATGAAATTGACTGGTTCGGAGGCACGCTCCTCTTGGCTGCCAAGCGAGTGCGTCTGTTTCCTCTTGGTTTCCTTACTGAATTTTTCCTCAAGTGGCGGGTCTATGCAGCATTGATAAGGTTGATTAATACTCCCTGTGTAAACTAGTAATATAAGAGCATTTAGTAGTGATCTAAATACTCACTAATGTTGTGATCCAAACGCTTTTATGTTAGTTTACTGACGAAGTATTAGTATATACTTTCACAAACATGATAAATATACCCCACTTTACCTGTTAACACTCACCTTCTTCGGAACCACGGCGTGAGATTTCAAGCATGTTGCCAGCCATGGAGGAGCCCCCTGTTGGGGGCAACAGCAGCACTGAGGAGACAGGAGGGCCAAAAGAGAGCTTGGTGGTGATTGAGGTTAAGAAGCAGCTGTGCCTCGCCGGGCCCCTCATCGCCGGATGCCTGTTGCAGAATGTCGTGCAGATGATATCGGTCATGTTTGTCGGCCATCTCGGTGAGCTCTCTCTCTCGAGTGCCTCCATCGCCACCTCCTTTGCCGGTGTCACCGGCTTCAGCTTGTTGGTATATTTTATGTGAATTCATCACCTCTCCTACATATTTTGATCGTCATGAATGAACAACTAACATCAACCTGAATATCTTCTCTTGTATCTGTTCGTAATCATCTTAGTCTGGCATGGCAAGCTGCTTGGAAACACTGTGTGGCCAAGCCTTCGGGGCAGGACAGTACCATCTGCTCGGCATCTACAAGCAGAGAGCAATCCTCGTGCTCACTCTGGTGAGCGTTGTGGTTGCGGTGGTCTGGGCGTACACCGGGCAGATCCTCCTTCTCTTCGGCCAGGACCGGGAGATTGCCATGGGGGCAGGGAGCTACATCCGGTGGATGATTCCGGCATTGTTCGTTTACGGACCGCTGGAGTGCCACGTCCGGTTCCTCCAGACGCAGAACATCGTCCTCCCTGTGATGGCGAGTTCAGGCGTCACGGCGCTGAGCCACGTTCTTGTGTGCTGGTTGCTGGTGTGCAGGTTTGGGCTGCGCAACAAGGGCGCTGCCATGGCCAATGGCATCTCGTACCTGGCCAATGTGTCAATCTTGGCTCTCTACATCAGGGTCTCTCCATCGTGCAGGAGCACCTGGACAGGCCTCTCAAAGGACGCGTTTCGCAACATCCTTAGCTTCATGAAGCTTGCCGTGCCATCTGCGCTGATGGTTTGGTGAGTTTTAGTTTGTGCCCCTCAGATTTGCAGGTACATTTTTTTCGCGCTCCATCTTCGACTGAATCTGATCCTACATGTACACAGTCTAGAGTGGTGGTCGTCTGAGCTGCTGGTACTTCTCTCCGGACTTCTCCCAAATCCTAAGCTGGAGGCATCGGTGTTGTCCATTTGGTGAGTTGCATTTTTCATGGAGTATTTCACATTCTGTATGCTCTCTTCTGATGGGAAATGTGGAACTGCTTGCAGCTTGAACACAGTTTCATTAGCAATCATGATCCCCTTCGGTCTTGGGGCAGCCATAAGGTACGACTAAACAACTTTGCCATGCCTGTATTGCAACTTTATCATAGAGTCATTGCGGCGATGAAATCGTGTATCTTGTCATTGTAGCACCCGTGTTTCAAACGAGCTTGGTGCTGGGCGACCTGAAGCTGCCCGTCTGGCTACTCGTGTGATCATGGTTCTGGGCCTCGCGACGGGTGTGGTTTTAGGACTTCTTATGCTCTCGGTGCGCAATATATGGGGGTACGCATACAGCAACGAGAAGGAGGTGGTGGAGTACATTGCGAGAATGATGCCGCTTCTTTCCGTGTCGATCATTTTCGACAATCTGCAATGTGTTCTTTCAGGTAAATGTAGAGGATGCACTAAATAACTCAAATTCCAAGTATTTCCGGACTATTTCCTGAATTTCAACTCTAGTCTATCTATCTTTTTTTTAGATGCACCCGTCTATCTTGTCTCATATCATTTCGATGAACGATATGTAGCATTTTGGTGAACATTACTCTCAAGATACTGACTGCAGCGTGGGGTATACACTTGATATATTCCAGGTATTGTCAGGGGCTGTGGCTTGCAAAGGATTGGAGCTTGTGTCAATCTCAGTGCGTACTACCTTGTCGGCATTCCAGCGGCGCTATGCTTTGCCTTTGTCTTCCATCTTGGCGGAATGGTACTGATTTAATTTTACCACCCATACCATGCATACAGAAAGTTGCTGTTTCACTTGTATTTCATTCTCATCTGAAGAAACCTCTGAAAACCAATGTAATGGTATGAACTCCAGGGGCTGTGGTTGGGAATAATCTGCGGGGTAGTTGTGCAGATGCTGTTGCTGCTGGCCATTACCATCCGCACCAACTGGGACAAAGAGGTAGGCAAACCAAAACCTCTGCCATGCATACACATTATTCCATCGGTCGGCTTTTGGGCATCTTGAATTATTGTAAGGTGTGGCTCATCATCTTCCAATTTTTCCTCTGTAGGCTCTCAAGGCAAAGAACAGAGTTTTGAGTTCGTCCCTGCCTCTAGACATGACGACATGAACGTGGAACAAGATGCACAAATTCTCTTGGCTAGGACCGGGAGCAGGACGATGGCTGGGCAAAGGAGATAAGGAACTCGTGAAGAATTAATTGGTCACCGCTTAGTCACCGGCAAAGAATGATCTGTTTTGGTGATTTTTGTCCAAGATGAGATAGAATGGATATTTTCACAGGCAAAGGCATGGCACACAGTCGATGCGGGAATGAATCAATAAAGTGAAAAAAAGTGGTGCGTTTACTAGAAAATCCGCAGTATGGATGCAACATTTTCCTTCTGAGTACTATAGATTATTATTTTCTTGATTATAGAAAACATTAAGTTGTTTTGTCCCGGTGGCCACTGATGTGGAAAAACTGAATTACTACACTGCCCAACGACAAGGAAGTGGTGGAATGTACCGGCTTTTCATCGTCTGTATTTGCTGATCACCTGATCAAGTACATGATGAATTTGTGACATGTTTTGGGGGATATAACAAATTAAACTTGTTCACTATTTAGAATAACAAAGAGGATCGAGCTATATAGTCCATATGTATGTAGCTATGCTACTTTGGTGGAAGAGATGGCCGCCGTCACCACCTTCCCACCAAAGCTTACCTCGAGTCTACATCCATCCAAAATAGTGTGTTCAGAGCATCTAAAGCATCTTCCTTATTGGAATGTGCCGTCGATAATGTTGCCTTGTGAGCGCTTGGTATTTTTCTAGTAGATCACTCGGCGCTAGACACGTTGTCATGCTTGCTAAAGAAGAGTTGTAGTTGTGAGTTCTTCACGGTGAGAGGCAAATTACGCACGAAGCACCCTAAAACTAGGCTGCTAATGTCTCTTGGTGTGAGCGATGTGTGTTGGCCTATAACTAGAGTAGGCTGCCGCTTCAGCTCTTGAGCCTTCAACGCCCTCTCATTGAGTTCCTGATGGGGGCAAACCATTCGTGAGCTTTAATTTTTTTTGACTTCTGTAACCGTAACAAACCTCTCCAAAAATCACGCTCTGGCCCCCGCGTCGCTCATCCCGGGCGACACGGGCGGCGGCGGCATTGCCCCGCCTAACTCCCTCTCCTCCCGTCGTTCCCTCCGCCGTCGCCGGAGGACGCCGCCGGCGTGCGGCTGACGGCGGCGGCGGGCCCCTGCTTATGGCTGTTCTTCAGGGACCACGAAGACCTGGAGAGATCGAATCGATTCTAGACGTGCATGTATTGCTTGGCAACAAATCAATCAACCTGTGTGCTTGGTTGAGGGCTTGCTTTGCACGTACTTGTGACTTCTCACCGACGGCGGCGGCTTTGGGCGGTGCTCTGTGGCCGTTGGTGGCTGTCCGCATGACAGGCTGTGTTTTCAATTTCGGCCGAAAAAACAGATTTCGGCCGAATTTCGGCCATCTCGGCCTGGGGCGAAATTTATCCTTCGGCCGAAATTGGTTAAATTTGGCAATTTTTCATCAAACTTTAGTCAAATGTCAGTCAAATTTTGGTCAAATTTCAGCCGAAATTTTTGAAAATGGCCGAAATTCAGCCATCTCAGCCTGAGGCGAAAAAATTCTCAAACCGAAAATCAAAACGCTAATGACAGGACAAGCGCCCCATGCGCTGCTCGTGTCCAGATCTGGCTGGCAGACGAGGCGCCATGGCGGCGGCCGTTGCCCAGGGGCCAGATTCGACTTTCAAGACGCCGATCGGTGCTGCCGGCTGGCCCCTCCGGGTCATGAAGATGGTATTCTGGATGAGATGCGGTGCCCATCAGTGTGGCTGCTACGTTTAGATCCGATGCATCGCTGTTTGCTGGGCCCACACCGACGGTTGGTCATCTCGTCCCGGCAGCGACCTTGATGTGGATTGCGGTGGCCATCGATACATCTTCGCGAGGTTTTCTCACTTCAATTTCGGTGGTTGACTTCGACGGTGAGATGCAAACTAAGAATGATGACTTGACGCGGAGGGATGGTGGTGCAGCGGTGCCGATTACACATCGCATGTAGCTGTTGAGATCGGAAAAATGTGGTGGCGGCAACACATGAGCGACTTGATGGTGGTGCTACTCAAGCACCGGGTCTCGAGTTCCGGGGTGAAAACCTAGGTGACCCGAGTTGGTTATGCCTAGCAATGGCGATATTTTTATGTCGTTACCTTGTTGAAGGCATTGCTCGGATATACTCGGACTGATTTTTCAGGGTGAAAACCTCGATTCTGACCATAAGTGGTTGAATCCGGTGATGGCGGCGACTGAGCATCGTTCCCTTCCTGAAGGCGTTGCTGTTGAAGAATCCCGTCATTCGCGCGGTGCCATGACATAGTTGGTGCGGATATGGTCATTGTTGTAGTTTGCCTATTAAGGATTTGGTCGCTCTGATTTTTTTCTTCATCGTCTACGCATGGCTTTGGTCTTATATGACTTTGCTATTTGCTGACGTGGTGTTGTGTGCGTGTGTTAGTGTTGGCTGTGTGCATCCTAGCTATGCAGAGGCCGGGTGTGCTCACTATATCTGTATCCTTTTGATGCCTCATTTTGAGCCAATAAAATACACTCTTTGTCGAAAATTGAGTTCTTGATGTAGGAAAATGAATATAAATTAATCAATTTGAGATGCTTTGAGGTTAAGGTTAAACTCCTGATGTGGCGATAATTTTAACTCGTATTTGTTTTTGTGGGGTAAAGGGAGATTTCTATTACTCAAGGAGGCAAATCAGCCAGAAGTAAGTTTACAATGTCACGCATACTCGAGCCCAGCCATACCGCAGTACGGGGGAGGGGGGTACTCCTGCCGTATTTCGCAAGAGCGTGGCTAACTTTATTTTGCGGACGACTAACTTCAGCATCCTTCATCCTCTTGATCTCCTCAACTAGCATACGGTGCCTCGAAGGCTCGAACGGTCCCTTCTTGAAGCGTTCAGCATATTCACTGCTTTCACACTATCCATCTCAATGAGAATGGATAAATCAGACCGGTGTAGGGCCAATTCTAGCCCCTCCCTACATGCAGCCAACTCGGCTTCCAGGGCATTATCACATGTGCGAATTTCCCTACAAGCAGTGAAAATTATGCCTCCTCGGTCTGACCGCAGGACCATGCCTCCTCCAGCTGCTCCTGTTGGCGGTACATAGCTACCATCAACATTCAATTTTGTCCAACCGGCTGGAGGTAACGCCCACCTCACTTCGGCCTTCTGTTGTACATGTTGTGGTGGCGCGAAAGCATCAACCCGAACCACCATCTTCCCTTTCTCCGTGTTACCTTGGGGCCATTGGTGGATGCATAACAAGGAATTGATGTAGCCTTGTAAAAATCTGCGTGATGCTTCCGTTGGGGGTGGCGACTTGCCATGAGTAATTTCATTTCACACATACCACACACGCCACATGGTCATGAGGGCAATCATATGCATAGTATCAAATAGCGGATCCAAAAGTGAGAACAACCATTCTGGGCCAGTGTACGTGACGTCCTCCAACTTGGCTATCAGTGGCGGAGCTATGTACAAGTCTGGGGTGGCTGTGGCCCCCCCAATTTTTTACCAAACTGTGAAGATTTTTTTTATGGAGGACTTAGATGAGACTTTTTTTAGCATTTTACACCCTCAGACAGTCATGTTTTAGTCTTGGTCCCCCCAAAACTTTCTACCTAGCTCCGCCACTGTTGGCTATGGGTCACTCACGCGCCATACCACACCACAACTCTTTCGCCAGAGGGCACCTGCACATAGCGTGGAAACCATCCTCTCGTTCCACACGACAAAGGGGACACACATCAGAGAGTTCGAGGTGTCGAGAGAATTTATTTGCCCAAGTAGCGAGCGAGTTGGAAACCAGCCTCCATGCAAAGACTCGTACCTTTAGGGGAGCAAGGCACCCCCATATGATCTTCCAGATGGCGCGATGACCATCCGGTGCCCTGCTCGTTGCGGTCGCCAACGGACGCTCGCGCTCGTCCATGGCAAGGAGATATGCGGAGCGAACGGTGAAGACACCGCTCTTCTCCGAGGCCCATGTGATGACATCATCGGTGATGCAGGGCGACGTGCGAATGCTGGTGATGGTCGCGACATCCGCCGGGAGAAAATACTGCCGCAGCATGTCCGTACGCCAGGCGCCAGACTCGTCCAGGAGCTCTGAGACCCGTCAAAGACGGCAAGTCCCTTGCCACGTGATCGGCTGCCCCGTCGGTTCCATTGGGAGCCAACGGTCACGCCAAATGCGTATATTCCGTCCATCGCTGACGGGCCATACAATCCCATTCTTAAGGAGCTTGAGGCCATACTGAATGGCCTGCCACGTGGGAGAGGCGTTCCCAGAGAAGACAGTGTCCTCAAGTCGGCTGTCTGGGTAATATCTGGCTTTGAGGACCTGCGCACATAAACTGTTAGGGTTAGAAAGAAGTCGCCACGCCTGCCGTGCCAATAAAGCTTGGTTAAGGAGACGAAAGTCTCTAAACCCCAAGCCGCTCTTCATTTTATGTGCAAGAATATTCGGCCATGCCATCCAATACGTTTTCCTTTTTTCCCTCGGATGAATCCCACCAGAAGATCCGCACCATCCTATTGAGGTCATCGCACACTGACATTGGGAGTTTAAAAAAACCCCATAATATATGTTGGGATCGCCTATGCAACAGCCTTGATCATAATCTCCTTACCAGCCAGTGACAATGTATCTCCCCATGCAATGATCCGCTTGAGGAGCCTCGACTGCAAATTCTGAAATTTTCCCCTAGACATATGTCTGTCCGGGGTAGACAGGCCCAAATACTTTTCCTCAAAAGTGATTAGGCTGACATGCAGCATCGCACGAACCTTCTCTTGATTGTTCTCAGTACAAGATTTACCAAACAGTACGCTGCACTTGGCCGGGTTAATACACTGCCCCGTTGCTTTCTCATACGTGTTGAGTAGCTCATGCACCTTCATTGCTTGTTCCTCCTCTGCTTTGAAAAATAAAAAGCGTGTCGTCCGCAAACAACAAGTGGGAGACGCCTGGTGCCCATCTGCACACCTTTAGCGGGGTAAAGTCGCCCTATCTTCTCCGTCCTTCAACAACATCGAGAGCCCGTCAGCCACAAAAAGGAACGAAAACGGGGAGAGATGATCACCTTGCTGAAGCCCACGCGTCGGTGCAAACGAATCCAACAGGACCCCATTAAATTTAACTGTATATCTCACCGAGGTGAAGCAAGTCATAATCCAGTCCACCCACTGGCGAGCAAAACCCATCTTTTGCATCATTCGCTTCAAGAAGGTCCAATCTGCCCTGTCATAAGCTTCGGACAGATCCAATTTGTAAGCGCAGAAACTATTTTCCGGGTCCTTCTCCTGCTGAATATGATGTATACACTCAAAAGCAACTAGAGCATTATCAGTAATCATTCATCCAGGGACAAAAGCACTCTAAGCCGGTGAAATAATGTTGTCCAAAAAAGCCTCAACCGATTAACCAAGCATTTAGCAACTACCATGTAAATGACATTGCACAAACTGATAGGTCTGAACTCGATGAGTTTTTCTGGGTTATCTATCTTAGGGATGAGAACAATGGAGGTGTTGTTCACCCCATCCAGCATTACTCTGATCCTAAAGAATTCTTTCACACTGCTGATTACGTTCTCTCTCATGACCGCCCAATTCCTCTGAAAGAAGCGGGCAGGAAACCCATCTAGCCCGGGGGCTTTAAGCGGCCCTATCTGGAACAGTGCATCTGCAATCTCCTTGTCCGAGAACTCTGCACACAGTTGGACATTCATGTCATTAGTGACTCGTGTATTAATCAAATCAATAACCGGATCAACACATAATGACTTATCGGCGGCAAACAGTGAGGCGAAATAAGAAGTCGCCATAGCAGCCATGGACTCATGGTCTTTGTGGGTAACTCCAGCGTCATCCACAAGGGCCTTGATGCAATTTTTCCGTGCCCTCCAAACCGCCTTCCGATGAAAGAACTATGTGTTTCGGTCTCCCTCACGCAGCCAAGCAATGTGAGATCTCTGCATCCATAACATTTCTTTACAGTACAATAGTTCATTCAAACGATCATTGGCCTCCTTTATCTCTTTGCGGTCTGCATGAGGTCCTCAAGGCGAGAACGAGATTTATTAATTTCTTTGATCACATTACCAAATTTCTTGCAACTCCAGTCCTGAAGCCTCTTCATCATGTCATTCAGGCCATCCGCAACATCACCCAAATGTAGCATAGAGCCCAGCTCCGTCCATGTGTTCATGATGATCTCCGGGAGAGATGGGTCTCTCTCCCACATCACCTCGTATTGGTGGCATCGCCTACCGGTCACCGGTACGGCCTCCTCTTGGACGCACTTGAGGAGGATGGCGCGGTGGTCCGAGCTTGGAGCCACCAGGTGCTCCACCTTGCATCTGCAAAGGCGTCCTGCCAGGCATTGTTAGCCACGGCACAGTCCAACCGGACCTTGACGTTGGCCCTCCCACTTATCCGGTTATCGTATGTATACGAGAGCCCTGCAAAACCGAGATCACCGAGGCCACAAATTTCCAAAATATCTCGAAAATCGGTCATCCGACCTGCCGCACAAGGTATTTCGGAGAAGTGTTCGAAGCTCCACATGGCCTCGTTGAAGTCTCCAATCACCATCCAAGGCATATCAGCCCGCTGGTGAAGATTACGGAGGAGGGACCACATGTGATGATGGTCCTCTGTCTGCGGTTCACCGTAGACGCAAGTGAGTCTCCAAGTTGGCTCACACGCCAAAGAATTCACATATGCATCAATATATCGTTCATTCATTTCTTTTACATCCAGACTCAAAGACTCATGCCAATACAAGGCGAGACCTCCACTAAGACCAACACTATCAATACCATCAAAACCACTTAATCCTAACCGAGCATGGTAACTTTTCATTTTATTCCTAGAGTGCCTAGTTTCACAAAGAAAAATGATACAAGGGGAATGAGTCTTTGCTAGACTCACGAGATCACGAACTGTCCGAGGGTTTCCTCTCCCTCGGCAGTTCCAACTGAGGATATTCATTGCTCCTGACAGGGCTCCGTTGGCCCCGTCAGGTCGCCAGTGGCCCCATGGCCGGCTGCCTCCATAGTGTTGGTCCTATCCTGCATCTCCTGGTCATGGCCATCTCCTCCTCTCCCCGCCTGTTCACCTTCTTGGTTCGCCTCGGTTCTGCGTTTTTTAGGAGTACCTGAAAGCAACGGTTTGGCCACAGTAGCCGTGTTAGAATACAACACCAGGGCCTTAGTAGCCGTGTTAGAATACAACACCAGGGCCTTACTTTCACCCAGCCCGGAGCCAATAGCATGATCGTCTCCTGCATTACGCTTGCCCAGCGATGAAAGATCGTCAGACACGTCAGTGTCGTCCATCCTCACTTCCTGAGATAAATTCCTCAAGGCCGGGATAATGTCCGAGCTCCTCGGCTGCGACTCCGCCGTGTCATGGGAAGATTTGTTGACATTTTGAGGTTGGCGCCCTGTAGCAGATTGCTCCTTCTCCTCCCTCATGCTCCCATGGCTGTCCATATTACGCATTTGTTCAACAAGCAGTTCGTCAACAGCTGGGTTCCCACGGTTGTGTTCTGCGTACTCTTGCTGAGCCGAGGCCGCACCCTCATGCCAAGGTCCACGGCTACCCCGACGGCGCACCGAGTTAGTGCTGCTGCCTGACGAGAAGTCCAGGCCCCGGTAGGCTGTGGGTTTACTTTTGCACGTACAGTCCCCTTCTGCTGCATGAACCGCCTAGGTGGCGAACACCTGAGTTTGCCGCTGTACTTCTCGCTGGGGGCGCCGCCCTTCAGCTTCCTCCCACACGACATGTCCTGATGGCCTAGGTAACCACAAGTATAGCAGATGTGCCGCAGTTTCTCGTACTGAATATCAAACTCCATCTTAGTTTTCTTGTCCTTCACCTTTGCAGTCAGGGCCACTGATGTCTCCAGCGCCTTGTACACCGGGAGTGCAACCCTCACGCGTACATAGTTGCCCATGTTTACGCCCTGACAAAGGTCAGTTTGCAGAATCGTACCCAGGTTAGCGCACAAGGCCTTCACGATCTTATCCGTTCTCAGATTCATAGGCACGTCAAGGAGTCAAGGATGCGAACCCAGATTCTGATAGTATATCTAGCTCGTAATCTGACACTTTCCTCATTCCATCATAAGCTTCGATGATCAAAGGGTCATGCTTATACGGCCAAGGACCACCCCTCAAGATTCACGTCATATCAGCCTCACAACCAAAATGAACTAGGTATTTATTATCACCTTGGTAGCTATAGTCCATGTCCTCCTTTAGCCTCCATCCTTCCTCAATACTGTCAAACAACGTCCTCGGCGTAGGCCGTTCCAGCGAGTAAACAAGCATGACAACAGTCCATGGGTGTTCCTGTTGTTGGAGGACTCCCTCCTCCTCCAGGTCAACTTCAACAAGTGTGGCTTCAGCCTCTGCGTCATCACCTTCCCTGAAATCCTCCGGGCCCTGGACCACATGCCTCTCCTTCTCCTTGGACGTTGACGGCTTATCAGAAGCACCCAGCTTTTTCACCTGATCCCAGACCACGAGCGACTTCACACGTGGGTTTGTCGCCACGACGACCTTAGGTCCCCCATCAGCAGGCTTCGGGTGGGCAGCAACCGCAGAGGGTGCCCCGTAATCACCCCCACCGACCTCTGGGTTCGCCTCGGTCTCCGGCGGCATCACGCCCGCGGGTTCCACAGCCGACGACATCGCGGTGGGATCGGGCTTGCACGGCGGCTCGGTTCCAGGAGAGCGACGATCTGGTGGTTTGCTCGGTTTCCGGTGATACTCCGCCCCAACCCTAGGGCGTTTAATATATGCAGGTTCATGGTTTCTTGCGCGAGGGATCAGCGATCCCTAGATCCTCCCGGAATCGTGGAGAGGGACACGGCTGGATTGCGGCCAGAGAGGCCAGTCGATCTGGTCGCGGACAGGGCCGCCGCTGTTCCGTCGTCCTGCCAAGGCTGGGACACGGAGAACGGGCCACCCGCGGCCGGCGTGACGTCCGGCGGCGATGGCTGCATGTTAGTCGCCTCACGATCGCCCTGGGAACAAAACGTCTAAAACCCTAGACGTTTGCTGATATGACAATGACGTGCCACATCACATATTATTTGTCAAACATACTCCCTCCGTTTCTAAATATATGTCTTTTAAGAGATTCGTTATGGGCTACATACGAAACAAAATGAATGAACCTATACTCTAAAAGGCGTCTATATAGGGCATGGATTTTTTCTAACGCATTGCGCGCGCAACGCATATCTCTTCCACACATCTAGCATGCACGTCAAATCAACATGCAGGCAGGTCCCACAAAGATTCCCTGTATTCTAGCGTATATCAGTTTTCTTGTGACATTCTCTCTCCCCGTATTGCAGATACATCTAGCGTCAAATCAACACCAGACTGGCACAAGGAATCTCTCTGTTTCCACTGTACAATTTCAATTTTAAACTACAGCTACGCGGGAGACAGAAGGGCTTCGATGGCTAATGGACCATTAAATTACATGCTTAATGAATGATTAATCGTGTGTCTAACTATCTGTGATTAATAGTTTATAGAAAAAATAAGAAACTTATTGTCAGAAAAAAAAACCAATGAAATTAATTACTGGATAATAACAAGGGAATTTTTAGATGGGTGTCGAGAACTCTATTTGAAATCCCACAGAACTTAATAAAATACAAAGTAATTATTAGCCATGGCAAGGTTTTCTCTAAAGTTCTTTTGATTTTTAGGGCAAAGTTCGGATACCATGTTAACAAAGTCACCTCCTGTTCAATAAAAATCTTCAACTGAGCAACAAAGAACTTTATGTTGACCGACCAAGAACTTGACTTAGACAATTAAAGAACTTTCTAAAATTAATGAGAAAAGTTCTTCATATCTTAGAAAGTCCTTCGAGTTTCTTTCATAATGTTCAGTACAAATATGCTATTTGATTCAATCTTTATTAAGTCCTTCGGATTTTTTGATAAAGTTCTTCTGAAAATATTCATGTATTGTTAGTATGATTCTTGAGAAATATTTGCAAACTAAATTATTATGTTTCATGTACAAAACTAAGGCAATAATAATTACAGTGACCAAACAGTTCAGAGATAGCAGTAGAAAAAGGTCCTCGTTTCTTCCATTAAAGTTCAGGTAACGATTACAAGATACACATTCAGATCAATAAAAAAATTCTTGAGTATGGAGAGGGACAAAACAAGTGCAGTCTTCTATCCCAAAACTGCAGGAGAGGAAACAAAAAAAGATCAATCCATATTCCTAAACTTGCTGGATGAAAAATACATCGGATAGAAGCCACTATCGCACCTGAACCCAGATGCATCTTAAAAGATTGAGAAAAGAATAAAAATCTTGTTTAAGAAAAAACAAGGAGAGGAATCACTGCTACCTAGACTTTTTAAGGAAGACGACGGGGAAGATGAGGAGGAGCTCTAGACTCCTCACTGTGCCTTGCCGCTGAGCCGCTGGACTCTAGATCTGGCCACAACCGAGCTGCTCACGGTGGTGATGATGCTGCTCGTGGTTCGTTGATGCCCAACATCCTCTCACCATCCCCCACCATGGCGATGAGGCAGCCACGCTGCTCCATCTTACCTCGATGGCGGATCTGGCGATGAGGCAGCCACGCTGCTCCATCTTACCTCGATGGCGGATCTGGCGATAGAGGCAGCAGGGCGTGGGCGGAGGACAATCGACTACCCGTGAGAAGCACGTCTCAAGAGAGGGAAGGGGGCCATGGAGGAGGAGTAACCTGGCGATGCGTGGCCATGGCGAGGGAGGAGGGAGCCGGCGGCGAGCCGGATTCGACAGACACAGGATGGGGAACGAGAGAGAAAAGGAATGAGGTGTGGGGAACGGCCGAACGAGAGAGATACGATGTGACTGTATTCCTGCCGCCGTGCCGCGTATAACGCTGAGAAAATAAGGATATAGGTTGTTGGGTGGGACCAGGTGGGGCACGCTCTCGCGGATCCACATGACGTAGCGACGGAGACGATTCGAGTTGCACGCGCAACCAGTTAGGCTTAGACATATTCGGTTTATATACATTTGAATATAGTCTCTAAGTAAAATCTCTTAAAAGACTTATATTTAGGAATGGGGGGAGTACCAGAATTGGAGCAATAGCAGGTTGGGGTACTAGCCACGTGCACCTCCAATTGTGCAATCCTTGAGGCAGCCGCTCGATACTCTCAAGATTGTTTTGACGACTGAAGTACCAATCCTTGATGTTGTCATGGACGAGGTTGTAGCTGAATACACCAACCTCTTCACGTGGCAAGGCCTTATTTCCACAGTAGACGAAGTAGACACACCCGCCGTCCCTACCGTCCAGCCGCGAGGCATCCATGGCGAAGCTGTTGGGCCACCCGAGGAACAGCACGCGGTCGGTCAGGCTATGACCATGTTTCCTCACCCATCGTGTCTTCTCCGGTGACGTTGTCACCTCCCCTAGCGCATGCACAACCACTGAGAGCCCAGGTCTGATGCCAGTCGTACAAGTGTACCTACAGAATTGGACCTCGACAACCACCCACAAAAGCTCGCCACGAGACTCGAGGACATGGCTGTACTGGCGCGAGTAGGGCCCTTTCCCCCACCGCAAATGTGGCGGCCTTGGCACCAACACGTCGTCACCACCATCAGGCGTGACTATGTGCCACTGGCCAGCTTCAACGGCCACCATGATCTTGCCACTATGGTACATGGCGCAGAACTCACCATGATCGGGTGCTTGAATGGTCCTCTGGACGGCCGTCCACTCGGCATCACCGGGACGCAGGAGAGCCGCCCTGAACCATTCACTATAATTACCACCGACAATCAGATAGCCGATGCTGTACAGGAAAGTGGTGCCGTCCTGGTAGATGACGCTGCAGGGGTCAAACTCCTCCTCCCATGGGAAGGTGGGCAGGTGGGCGACAGCTCCGGTGAGAGGATCGTGGAGGCTAGGGTGGAAGTGTTCATCGACGGCCAGATACCATACGCCGGCGCCGTCCGTGCTGCACACCCAGTTTCCCCGGGGCACGGGCGACGGGGACACCACGCAGTAGCTGGCCTTGGAGAAGACGCACCTGAACTTCAAGTGGCCGGGTTCTTGCTCCGGCGTCGCGAGGAGCCATGGCAGGAATTGGGTCCTGGTTGTCCTCGCCCGCCGGGACAGCAGGTCGCGCGAGCCGCGCCATTGCTTGCAGACAGCGTGGAAGCTGACGAAGCCGGCGGCGTCGCGCATGCGGCCGGATATCTCTCGGAGCACGTCCGCCGGTAGGTCCGATCATCGCCTCCTGTCCATGTCGCCGCGGCTTCCAGATGCCATCTTGACTTCTTGACAGAGAAATCGACGAGAGATATGATGGCGTCTTGTTTGAGTCGGTGATGGGCGTAACTATGGGCCGTTGAGCCTTCAAACGTGCAGCCCACCCAGTTTGAGCCCAACCAAGCGGCAGCGAGTTTCACCTGCAGAAACAGCGAGAGCTCTGTCTCACAAAAAAAAAGACCAACAGCTAGAGTTTCTTTTTCTCATGCCGGTTTTGTTGTTTTTTGTGAATTATTATTACGTACATGCACATAAACACATGACCAGGACCCGTAAAAAATACATACTCCCTATTTTTGTGGCGAGGACCTCTTAGATCACCTTCTATGCAGACCCGGGTACAGAGTACAGTTCAACGATGACTGATGGATAGCCAAGAAGGGACGAAACGAATAAAAAAGATACTCCTATAATAAAAAGGTATAATCTTATATACTCCCTCTGTAAATGTATTCTTTACAGACGGAGTATATAGTACTCCCTCCGTTCCGAATTACTTGTCTTAGATTTGTTTAGATACAGAGATATCTAACACTAAAATGAGTCTAGATACATCCGTATCTAGACAAATCCAAGACAAATAATTCGAAACGGAGAAAGTAGTATTAAGTATCAAAAGTCCTACTATGAGCTGAAGTACATGTACGCTTGATATCTTTGTGGTTGCCTCGCTTCGAGATGTTCATCCGAACTAGTATATAGGCCCAGGTACAGGCGGACTTCACACAGTTCCGCAAGGTAAACGTTTCGCGCCGATGGACCGGCCGAGCGCTCAGTCGGTCGCGCTCGCTCCCGCGCACTGGGCTATGGACCATAGGTGTCTCCTCGGACGCATCGGCATTCCCACGGACCGCCAACCTCCTCTCCCTTATCTCTTCCTAGTCACACTCCGAGATCCACTCCATTTCCTTCCCTTCCTTTCTCTTCTTTCCTTTTTCCACACTGGCCGCCGTCGTGAGGAGGGGGAGGCATCACCTGTGATGCAAGCTGCCGTGGCGGTGCTGCTGGGGACGATCACGTCTCCAGCGAGCTTCGGAGCCGCGCTAATCGGCGGTGCTTCATCAGGGGAAAACGTAGGCACCGCCGGGGTGGGAGCAGCTACCGGCGATAGAGGCAGGGAGGGCTCCGGTGCTGCAACCAGAATCTGGACATGCTAGAATGAAAGGCCATGCTTGCTGCAACCATCACCTGCCGGCCGCGAAGAAGACGGGCTCTGGTGTTGCAACCCTGATCTTCTTTTGCTGGAATCAGGCGGCAGAAAAGCTGCAACCACTTTTTGCTGGTGCTGCAGTTAGACGGCGTCGAGTTTGTTTTTGCTGGAACCGCAAAAATAATCATGGCACATGGAAGATTTTTGCTGCGTGGGCACATGAGAGTTTTTGTTGTGAATGGCGGCGGCGACTTGCTTTTGCTAGAATCAAGGATCCTTTTGCTGGAACCGGCATGCATTTTTGCTGCTACCGGTAAACCAACGGAGTTTTTGTTTTGGCTGAGATTTTATTTTATAGAGGAGCATGGTGGTTCGAGCAGACGACGGCGACGAGCGAAGGCACCATCGTAGGGGGATGCTGCAACCACTGTGGCCATGAGCTGGACCCGGCCGGCGGATGAGCTGCAGTCTTCAATGTCAGAAGCATGTGACGGCTGAGGGACGAGCACGATTGGCAAGGGTGGCCGGCGAGCACGAGCTGCAAAACGGCAGGCACTTGTGGCTCGGGGGCGCCGGGGAGCATATCCGCGAGGGGACGAACGCGGCGGCCAGCGAACACGGGGGACTAACTCATTCTTAGGCCGCGTGTGTTGACAGAAGGAAGGAAGGAGAGAGGAACCGGATCTCACGGTTGTAACGGAACAAATCGGACAATAGCGCGTCGACTGGCCCAAATTCCTTAGGGCTTTCTTCTAAAAAAAATGTACATTTTCCATTGATCCAAAAAACTACCTGTAATGTTGTGTACTTTAGCAAGGTTCACATTATGCCGAAGCTGCTATACCAAATCATGCATGGGGCTAAGTTCAAAAAAAAAAATCATGCATGGGGCTGTTCTGCCGAAGCTGCTTTACCAAATCATGGTTGTAAACATCGGTATATTTTTTTCGAACCATGCAGGAGAACCGCATGTATTATATTAAAGAAAGAAGGAGAAATACACGACCAGTGTAGAGTTACCAAAAGGACAACCTAAACTTCAGCAAACAAAAAGACTCAAAACCCTGACCACCACAACTGTCTACAAAAGCCTCAGATAGAATGAAACTAAAATAATACGAAACGACCTAGACTTGCTTCTGCCCAATGCATTGCGTCAATCTTGATCTGATTGATGATTCCTTGAAGCGGTGTGTGTGAGTTTTCAAATGTAAACATCGATATGCTTGTGGGAAGGGAAGGCCAGTCTATTATCTGCCCGAATGTTGAAGATAGTGATTAGTGAATGGTTGTGCTGCTCACACCGGCAAGACCTAGTGTTCTCAACAATTGGCTTCCCCTGGTGGCCATTCACACAATGCAAAATCAGTTCGTAATCACCAGCAAACAATTTCTTGCATGCACTGCTTAGTCCTTTCCACATTCAGGTTGTAAAAGTTGTAGGCTTCTACTAAAGCATCGAAGCTTGTCCCCATGTACAAATGCTGTATTATTTGAAATAAATACTACCATTTTTTTGCAAGTTGTTTTATGGTACCCTCAAACAAATATAAGCCCTCCATTTGTTCTGATTTGATGGATAGGATTGTTTGGCACTCCAGTGTAGATGCCTTGAGTACTACGGTTAAAAGTTGGGGAGTACCACCACTTCGAGGGTAATTTGGTAATCTAGGACTAGATCGTTAATTCTCCACTAATAAAGGGATAAAATCAACATGCAACCGGCGATTAAGCTGACGACCGAGCCATGATTCACGGGATGCATAGAGAAGGATTTCTTCATCACATCCCAAAAACAAAATCAATAGATCAGATCTCAAAAGAGATAAAACGCAATGTAACTATTAGTAATTATGTGATTGTTGGAATTGGGACATGAATTGATTGCTTGACAACGCTAGGAACAGAGGTGCATGCAGCGCGCAGATCCAGCCGAGGGCCAAGTCGCCGGCGGCTAAGTTGCAAATTTTCATGCATGTGCGTGATAGGGCCTGGGGACGGCTCTTCCAGGAGGATGCGGCAAGCCGGCAACCGTCATTGTGCACGATTAGAGGCGGCGGGCGTGCGCTTGATCGGATGAGTGTTTTTTTTAGCTGATCGAATTAGGAAATTAGATCACAAGAATATCTCAACATTATACCTAAATCAAGGAAACAAAAAAGTCTAAAGTGCCCTCTCAAATCAACGGTGAGATTTTGTTGGTACTCCCATCTCTATCTATGGAGTACCAGGGTACCGTAAAAATAAATAAATACTACCATTATGGACACAAACCATCAATACATACATGCATTTGAAAGGTTAGCTTGGTCGATGAGTAGTTTGTGATACAAGACCAGAGTTACCACAACACGACCTTTCTTGTATTCAATTTATCTCATCGTGCTTAAATAGAGAAGAGGAGATTGAACAAGTAAAGCAACATAACGCTGATTAAGTACACGAGGATAGGCAAGTTCATGCAGAGTAGCAACTGTTCTTTACATGCTCTGTTGCTACTGGTGTGGAGCCTATAACAATGTACTTGGGAATTGGCTGAGAAGTTTTGACAAAAAAAATAGAAACCCATGGTGATACTTGCGATTTCTTCAATATTTTGGGCTATATAGAGATGTTGAAATAATTCCTTCTTCAGTGATAAGAGAATCAATAGTTCTTTCGCATTGATCCATCTGATTTGTCACTGGATTCCTGCTTCAATGATGAGAGATCCAATAATTCCTTCACATAGATTCGAGAGTTGGTAGGATACCATTGCTGGGCTAGCGAGGGGGGCTCATGTGTTCTCCCTAAAGTTGATTTAAGATGAGCATGTCGTCAAGATCGCGCCTGGTGCATGAACACGTCGTCCTCTTCATTCTGATGCTTTAGTTTCTTTGTCATATCTAGCCATCTAGGCTAAGTTGCTTTTTATATCATCAGACTTGTATCGTAAGGTTGTGTTCTGGTTTCCCGCAGCCTACTTCCCCACGAGCTTGTGAGTGAAATAACTGAATGATGTTTGGATTCGTTTCTATGAAATGGAACTGGGCGGGTGCCCATTTCCATTGAAAAAACTGGATTAATTCTTGATTTTGGATGCTCGAGCGAATAGTAAGTGAGATCTACAGGGGATCGCAAGTTGATTTTGGCTGCACCAAGGCGGCTCCTTAACATGGCACTCTTAAACTGAACCCTTTTGGAACCGTTGGTAAAGCGTCATTTTTTAGTTGTTTCTATGTATTTTTCACGAGCACAGTATAGTTGTCGTGCATGCACACATTTTTCAGTCTCACAAATTTTTTTTGTGAAAGAAGCGAGTGGCTGGTGCAGAAGACAATACAGAAGCATATCATTCATTGTTGATCTATATAAACAATGAACAAGTTAGAGAGAATCATTTTCCAAAGGATATGGGACATCTATTAGTATGTGTTTAAATTGATATATTTTTCCCATGAAAAGTACATTGTGTTTAAAATGTACATCCTTCTTTTTTTCGAGAAAACTTTTAATCTATTCATCTTCAATCGTGGTAGTACAACGAACAACATAAATAATAAAAATTACATCCAGGTCCGTAGACCATCTAGCGACGACTACAAGCACTGAAGCGAGCCGAAGGCGCGCCGCCGTCGTCACCCCTCCCTTGCCGGAGTTGGGCACAACTTGTTGTAGTAAATAGTCGGGAAGTCATCGTGCTAAGGCCCCATAGGACCAGCGCACCAGAACAGCAACCGTCGCCGATGAAGAATAACGTAGATCGAAAGAATCCAACCTGAAAACACACAAATATAGGCAAACCACAACCAGATCCGAGCAAATCCACCGAGGATAGATCCGCCAAAGACACGCCTCCACAGGCCCACCAACGATGCTAGACGCACCACCAGAACAGGGACTAGGTGGGGAGACCTTTATTCCATCTTCAGGGAGCCGCCGCCGTCTCGCCTTCCTGAGTAGGACATAAACCGTAACAAATTTCAAATGAATGACTAACAACGGAGCCCTCTCGCCGGCCCTTGTCAGAATCCACCGCGCCCCCATGGCCCTAGGGTCACCGGAGACGAGGCGAACCTGCAGCGGAGCCGGCGAGAGGCACGGACCCTAGCTTTTCTTGAAGGAGGAGGCGGCGGCTGCTTCCTTGCTTTGCTTTGCTTGATCCAAATGAAACCTTCTAAAATGTACATCCTTTGTCTTTAAATGTAAAACGTTTTGGCAGTTTATCACGTGGCAGGCATGGTTTGTCATCTTGAAATCATTAAAATTAAATCATTTGAAATGTACATATGTAATTCACACGTATTTTTTGCGGGGTCATTGTCATATGTTTCTGTGCGTGTAGGTACTTCATAAAAAACAAAGTGGGTTTTTTTTAGACAAAAAAAACAAAGTGGGTGGTGCGCTGGTCCTTTGGTTGGGCTCAAAGTGGGTGGGCTGCATGTTTGAAGCATCAGTTCTAATGGCATTCAGCGGCCCATAGTTACGCTCATCACGGACTCAAACAAACAAAAACAAGACGCCATCATATGACATCTCTCGTCGATCTCTCTCTCAAGATGGCATCTGGAAGCCGCGGCGACATGGACGGGAGGCGATGGTCGGACCTCCCAGCGGACGTGCTCCGCGAGGTATCCGGCCGCGTGCGCGCCGCGGCCGACTTCGTCAGCTTCCACGCCGTCTGCAAGCAATGGCGCGGCTCGCGCGACCCGCCATCCCGGGCGAGGGCAACCAGGACGCAATTCCTGCCATGGCTCCTCGCGCCGCCGGACGAAGAACCCGACCACCTGAAGTTCAGGTGCGTCTTCTCCAAGGCCAGCTACCGCGTGGTGCCCCCGTCGCCCGTGCCCCGGCGAAACTGGGTGTGCAGCACGGACGGCGCCGGCGTGTGGTATCTGGCCGTCGACGAACACCTCCGCCCTAGCCTCCACGATCCTCTCACCGGAGCCGTCGCCCACCTGCCCACCTTCCCGTGGGGGGAGGGGTTCAACCCCTGCGGCGTCATCTACGACGACGGCACCACTTTCCTCCACAGCTACAATGAACGTGGATGGTTCAGGGCGGCTCTCCTGCGTCCCGGTGATGCCGAGTGGACGGCCGTCGAGAGGACCCTTGAAGCACCTTCGATTTGGTACCGTGAGTTCTGCGCCACGTACCACGGTGGCAAGATCATGGTGACCGCTGATGCTAGCCTGTGGCACGTACTCACGCCTGATGGTGATGATGGTGACGACGTGTTGGTACCAAGTCCGCCACCATGTCTGCCGTCGGAGGAAGAGCCCTCCTCGCGCCAGTACAGCCATGTCCTCGAGTCTTGCGGCGAGCTTTTGTGGGTGGTTGTCCAGGTCCAGTTGCGTAGTTACACTCCTATGAGTGGCCTCAGACCTGTGCTCTCAGTGCTTGTGCACGCGCTAGGGGAGGAGACAACATCGTCACTGGAGAAGAAGACACGGTGGGTGAGGAAAGATGGCCATAGCCTGACCGACCGCGTGCTGTTCCTCGGGTGGCCCAACAGCTTCGCCATGGATGCCTCGCAGCTGGGCGGTAGGGACGGCGGGTGTGTCTACTTCGTCTACCGTGAAAATATGGACTTGCCACGTGAACGTGAAGAGGTCGGCGTGTTCAGGTACAACCTCGTCGATGACAAGATCATACTACGGTCGTCAAAACAATCTTGAGTTGATCGAGCGGCTGCCTCAAGGATCGGACGAGGGGAGGTGCACCTGGCTAGTACCCCAACCTGCTATTGCTCCAATTCAGGTATGTTTGATAAATAATACAGTTTTGCTAAAGCACATCTAGATGTGCAATAAGTATTGCACATCTAAGTCCTATGTCATTGATCTTATGTTGAGATTCGTGTGGATATTTTCTTTTCTTTTTTCTTTTCCTCTTTATGCTTGATTCATTCACTTAGATGTGCAATAACTAGAGCACATCTAGATGTGCCCTAGACACATCCAGATACTCCCTCCGTTCCGAATTACTTGTCTTAGATTTGTCTAGATACGGTGGTATCTAGCACTAAAATGAGTCTAGATACATCCATATCTAGACAAATCCAAGACAAGTAATTCGGAACGGAGGGAGTACCAGTTAAAATTATCGCCACATCAAGAGTTTAACTTTTTATTTGCGTATATCAAGAGTTTTAACTTTAACCTCGATACTCTTCATAAGCATCTCAAATTGATTAATTCGTATTCATTTTATATTCATTTTCCTACATCAGGAAACTCAATGAGAGGGCGTTGAAGACTCAAGAGCTGAAGCAGCGGCTGGTCTAGTTACTAGGCCAACACATGTTGCTCACACCGAGAGACATTACCAGCCTAGTTTTAGGGTGCTCGTCCGTAATTTGCCTCTCATTATGGAGAACTCACAACTAAAACTCTTCTTTAGCAACCACGGCAATGTGTCTAGCGCCGAGGTGATCTACTACAAAAAGACCAAGCGCCCACAAGGCATCGGCTTTCTAACATTATTGACGGCACATGCCAATAAGGAAGACGCTTTAGATGCTCTGAACACATTGTTTTTGGATGGATGTAGACTTGAGGTAAGCTCGGTGGGGCGGTGGCGACGACGGCCATCTTCCAACAAAGTAGCGTAGCTGCATATAAACTATATAGCTTGATCCTCTCTGTTCATAAAATGACAATGGTACGTGTTGTTGGTACACATCTCGAAATTCATTATGAGTACTGACTCAAGTGGCGAGAAACAGGAAACTTTGAAATTTATTTTCCTATTTTGGGAATTGGCTGACAAGTTTTGACAAATAAAAAACAGAAACCTATGGTGACAGTTGCAGTTCCTTCAATATTTTGGGCTATATAGAGATGTCGAAATGATTCCGCTGGGTACGCACCACAGCCTAATTCCCCACGAGCTTGTGAGGAAAATAACTGAATGATGTTTGGTTTCATTTCTATGAAATGGAACCGGGCCGGGTTGCCCATTTCCATTGAAAAAACTCCATCAATTCTTGATTTTGGATGCTCGAGCAAATAGTAAGTGAGATCTACAGGGGTCGCAAGGTTGGCGTCGTGGAATGTTTACGGATGACGAGTGGTTGATTTTGGCTGCACCAAGGCGGCTCCTTAATATGCCACTGTTAAACTGAACCCCTTTGGAACCGTTTGTAGAGCGTCATTTTTCAGTTGTTTCTATGTTTTTTTCTCAAGCACAGTATACTTTTCCTGTATGCACACATTTTTCGTCTCACGAAAAACATTGTGAAAGAAGCGAGTGGTACGGGTGCAAAAGACAATACAGAGGAATAGCATTCATTGTTGTTCTATATATAAATAGTGAACAAGTTTAACTTTTTCCGCAGAACGTGTCACAAATTCGGATTCAGATCACATAGGAAGGGAAGTCAGGTAAGCTACTTCCCTTCACTAGATTCCTGTAATTTGCAGCCTAACACCATGATTTAAGAACAGTGATTACCTATAATAAAATGTGAACAATAGTAACTTTTTTAACAGTGCACGTTCTCTGACTTCCCTTCCCCATTTTACATATACTCCATCCGTTCCTAAATATAAGTTTTTTTTAGAGATTTCAATATGAACTACATACAGATGTATATAGACGTACTTTAGAGTGTAGATTCACTCATTTTGCTCCATATGTAGTCCATATTGAAATCTCTAAAAAGACTTATATTTAGGAACAAAGGGAGTAGATGATACTGTAGCTCTCTCTCATAACTAGGTTGGAGCCTAGTGGCAAGGGTACACAATGATGTATCCCGCGCCTAGGGTTCGAATCCCGTCGGAAACGAATGTCTGGTGCCTCACCTGGGTGGGCTTCTTCTATAAAAATATGTCCTGAGACAAACCCGGCAGCTTGGCAGCCAAGTTCAAGATATCTGACATAATAAACTATTTGACAAGCAAGATTGAATGGAACAGTTAACAGCACATGCTCGACTGTGGCCGAAGCCGGAGTCTATTATAGTCAAAAGTTGGAAAGCTACAGGCGTTGATGATTGCACTATTATAGTCAAAAGTTGGAAGCTCTCATCGTCATGTGTCATATCTGGTACTTCATGACGCATACATAAAAGAGAATTTCTTAAGATGCTGCTACATCAATATAAGAATGTCATATATAAAATGCACAAAAAGTACAACAAATAATGATCTAAAATGGGGAGCAAATGTACAGAAGTCCAAATCTGAAACGTAATGCCAGAGAAGAAGAAATAAAGACTTGACAGAATGGGCCAGAGGGACTTTTGAAGTCTAAAGTCCAGATCTGAAATCTGACATCATAAGCATTTATTTCTTCAGATAAATTAACTTATTTCTCACAATTCTTCTGATTATGTCTTCTCCTCTTTACTTTTTATATTCTCTTATTTAATAATAATAATGGAATACTTGGAATTAGTAGAATTCTCAAACTACGGAACCAACTGCTTTCGCACCGGGGGGGGGGGGGGGGGGGGCGAGATCCGGAGCAAGGACCCTAAGAATCTGGAAGATATCTCGAGAAAAGGTTTTAGCACCGGTCTCTCATATATGTACTCCAGTTTATCCGAAGTATCCCAATGGTGTAAGACCGTCGACTATTTGGGAAAAAGGAGGAAAATCACTCTGATATCTGATTTCGGAGAAATAAGTGGCTCACGAGGAATGGAGAGACAGATTCTCTATTTGATCTCGAAGTCCTCATATAACACTTCTTCCAGTCGGATCACTTGTTGGAAAAACATAATGCTCACACATGTTCCACACGGGCAAGGAAGCATAATATCATGAAAGCCGTCTGATAATCTTTCTATAGGTTCCCCGAAGAGAATGGTCTCATCACAAAAACACTTTCTATATGTTCTGTTATTTCGAGATTCGAAGAAGCAAGCAAGTTTTTCATATAGTTGTTTTTGTGTAGTGATCTCTGTTCATGGAGATCACGAGGCCACTGATACCCGAAGTGGTTAGGTGGGATAGAAGAGAGGGAAAGCGGGCTTCTATCACATAGTTTCTCTTTCAGGGTACATAGGACGGCCCTCTCGTCATTACCTTTTGTGCTTACCCGTAGCTAGCTGTGCCTGAAGTCATGGATGATGCTATTCCCACTGAGAGATGTGCTGCAAAATGGAAGCTGTGTTAGTCCTCGGCTAAAATCATCTTCCTTTATTAAAGACCATATATATCCATATGTAGATAGAAGAGGGGATATAGTCGTTCAAAGCTAAGGTGAGTCTGTTCCAGCTAATTCCTCAGATTCCACTTTCCTGTCTGTCCATGTAAAAAGGAGTCCAGCCCACAAGGAGAGGGAATCCACAATAATATCTGTTTTAGATGCTTTCTACTATGTTTCAAGTGATCAAAGAATAGTATCTTTAGACAGAACTGAAATAGCAGATGCAGATTCGAATGTTAAGGTTATTAAAGCTTAAAAGAAAAAGCAGTCATAGGTTAGGTGACTAAGAAAAGAATGTGGAAAGGGTCACGGATAGGATTGGTATATTAGTTTCAGCTATAACAGAGATTTCTCAGCATGTTTCTATCTGGTTGGTATCCGCTGGTACCATTCATTGTGAGTGCTTTTAGGGGTTGCTCAACTCTCGGCTATTTTCACCATCTAAATGATTGCATCTTCCCGTTCTCACAATTTCTCAAAGGTTATTGTATTGATACTATGGAATTTAGAGTGAAAAAACAATAGGGTTCAATTCGATTCATTTTGGAAACTCTAGCGGGGCCATCCCAAATTCCTCTCAGCTGTCATAATTGAATAAAAGGGATCGTATAGCTTTCCAATCCAGCAACATACATCTATCACCTAGGCATAACTGCCAACATCAGTATGCAGAAAGAATCTGTTTAGAACGGTTTAGAGTCGGAACCAAGGCAAGATATCCAGGATTCCGTGTCCCTCCAACTCCATCCATTGGGCGGCGTCTTTTCATCCGGAGAAGCTATCGAAGCGATAGCCATGTCTGATCCCCGTATCTGTGAAAGAGCAAGGTCTTCCTAGTGGAGTCTAGAAAAAGAGCCGGGTATTCTGAGTGGAGTCTGGAATGAAACCTGCTGCCTCTGGCTTGACCATTAGCTGCTCTATCTGTTATTGGCATGGCATTCCTGAACCCATAGAAAAAGAAGGATTAGGAGACGTCCATCGAAATAGACTAGGAGGCCTCTCACTAGCGCTATATAAGCTGCCGGATTCCCTTTCACTTAAAGCCATTCCAACAATCTATTCGTCGTAAGCCCTTCTAGCAGGAGCAGGGGCTGGAGCAGGAGACAGATCAAGCAGGAATGGTGAGTCACTCACAAAAGGTATTCACACCGAGCCTGACCCACCAACCTATGCACAATCTGATACCCCTCCTCTCGAAACGGAAGAACCAAGGGAAGCTTAGACCAAGCCATTGATCTATTCGAATTGGAGAGCCTGGAATGGTGTTACCAATAGCCCAGCCCCATCTTCATCCGCATCTTCATCTTAGGAATGCCTTTACCCATCCACCTAGGAACACAGAAAGCTACCATTTCTTGTTGCATCATTCTGGAATCCGTGGGTCAAGCTCACTTTCCGGGAATGCTATCGCTATCCTTTGAAACTAGTTCTCTCATTCTTCTATTTCATACAGCCTAAGATTGGAAATCGAAATCCCCAAACAGACAGACGAGCTTCCCAGACCCCGATATGGAGATGGCGACTCAAGTCTTGCATGCCGGAAGGAGTGATTCTAGTCTAGGAGATCTATCAAACCCAAGTCTTTCTTTTACGAGCCTCGATCAATAATCAGTGTTGCACGCACCCATACCAAAACAAGAAACGGTACACTTTCCCTATCCCCATTCCCGTACCCTTTCCATCTACTGGCCAAGGTTTCCATTCTTTCTACTGGCCATGGCCAAGGAAAGGAATAGCCAACACCCATAAATTCTATGCAAACACTTCTCATCACCTTTTCCGCACCCAACCTGGTCTCGTGAGTCCAGGCCTAAGGATGGATACCTCTGCCTCGAGCTGACTTGACTATGTTCGATTCTATTGGATTCCATTCTCATCTCTGCGAGGAAGGATCCATAAAGCCAGCTAGGCCTCTTCTTATCGAAGGATCTATTACAGCCTATTCAAGCGAGAAACCTTTTGAGTAATGACTAGGTTATAGATTTGTATGGGATCCGCTAGGCACAGCCCGCGGTAGATCCCTTAGCGCAAAAGTAGGCAACCCTATGGCACCAAGTGGGTCAATCAAGTGATCAAGTATGATTCATCTCTAAGCGAGCGTAGAATATACAAAGCTTTCCATCTCCACCAACGGCAGATTTCTATCTTGCCATTTCAATTTGGCTCTATGAGAAGCTTGTATCCCTCGCTGTGACTACTATTCTTGTGTACAAACCTATGGTGGATAAACCTCTATGGTGCATGCATATCTGTTTCGCCTAACTTGTCTTAGTCATTCCCACATTGAATCGAATAAAATAGGACCAAAAGACGGAGGTTTCTGAACTTTTTTATGCTGTATGCCTAAGTTTCCAAACCCGTCTTGAAGGTTACTTTACCAGAGAAGTAGGTCCTATTGACCAAGAAGCGGAAAAAGCATAGTCGGTACTTCTTAATGCGGTACGTAAGCTGGTTATCCTGACTAACAATCATGCCTTGCTTGGATTTAGGGATTAGGAATTCTTATTGGGAAAGAGATTGGATTGGCATTCAAGTAGGAGTAGATCCTATTGGTCCAAAGTAGGCATTCTTGTATCAATTAAAGTAGCTATCTTCATGAAATAAGCGCTAAGATTCTAGTTCAAAGATAGGAGCATTAAGCTCTAAATCCAGTCAGTCCAGCTGGAAGTTTCACTAACTACTTAGGGAACTAGGGACCAGACCAGAGTTATGATTGGTGTATTCCATTCCTACCGTAATTAAGACTTGCCCTCGCTCGCGGGTGATTCCTTATAGCTTGATCCATGTGATGGCTGTTCTCTGCAATGAACCACAACATGTCCATGGACTTCACAGAGAATTGAGTGAATGCACTAAAAACCAAGAAATGACATAGCGAGAACTAAGCAGCTCGAAAAGCTCGGACTTCGTATACAGAAAGTAGAACTAAAAGCAGATGAGTAGAGATTGAATCGAGCATAGAAATAAGAGACTTTTTCTTTGCTTAGCACTGTTCGGTTCGTCTTTCTTTACAAGTCAATCTATGCATAATTCTATTTCTTGCAGCGCTGAATCCGCTTTTGAAATACAGATCAGGGGGCGGTATTCTTATTCCTTGGCTCGCCACTTATGAAACAAAACTAGATATTTCTTATTATTTTCTTAGGAGCTGAGCTCCGCATGCGGTTCGATTAAGATGCGACAAAACCTTATCCATTAGTCTTGGCGATGCCAGGGATGGAGGGAGTCATCAGTCGCACAAGCTTATTGCTAAAGCCAAGACAGGACATAATAGCTTCTAAGTAATGCCATTGTACCCGCTTTCATCATGCCCAACTCAAAAACCATTTATCCCATACTTCTTCTTTTCTTGTTCCTTCGTATGAATAACAGGAATCCCGGTTCGGATGGTTGACCAACATTATGATTGTGTATGAACTAGGGCTTTGGCTCAACACCTGCTGTCTTTCTTGCCCATCCTTTTGTGGTATCGAAGCTGTTCATTGAGATCCATAGGTTCACGTTACAACCCACCAATAGTCGATTCCAGAGCGGAAGGCGAAAAAGATAGGACGGGGACCCTTCGGAAGAAGGTATATGCCCGTAGTATCTAGAAAATATTCATGGTTGCAAGAGCGAGGTTAGTCATCCTCACCATCACCATCAAATACCGGTACTCGCTTTTTCTACAAGCTTGATTTACGAACTCGACCTTTCGCAGGAAGGAAGTTCCGTATACCATCAACGGAGTCAAACCGCTAGAGGGTCACATATATCTAAATACTAGTTCCGATCATACCAGTACTTACTTCCGTGGAGATACGAGAAAGGGGGACAAGATGCGATTATGTATCATAAATACTAAGGCCAGACAGACTAAAAGGGGCTTTTGGATACGAAGAAGGTTTTCACGTCTTGCTTTGGGTGGTATGCTTCCTCACTGTTTCTATTCTGCCCTTTCCCGGTAGTCAACCACCAACGAACGCAAGGAGATCTGGACCTGCATGTAATGTTTTTTTGCCAATACTCTAAAGCAGCTTCCTTACATCAACATGGGATTGCAAAAGGGAGGGAAAAAGGCGACTCCTCCTTAGTAGGAATAGTAGCTGAGGCTGCTTCAACTCATAACGAAGCTATTCCAGCACATAAGTCCGGGATGATCTGAGGTCGCTGGTCTCACATGGAAGAGATACGAGCCTCCGCTGGATAAACACCAGAACTGGTATCGGCTTCTTTTGTTCGTAACGAACAAGCAACGGATTGGGGATTGCCAATAGAAAAAGATACAACCAACCAGCAGCTTTTGGAAACCAGGATCACCCCCATTGTAAAGAGAACACGGCACCCCTTTCCGTAGGGGCTCGCAAAGGTATTATACTGGATGTGCGCAGAGAGCTAATGAAACTCCATTCCTTTTTCTCTATACTCAAGGATCTGCTATAGCTTGCTTTTCCAAGAGTATTGTATTGACCTGATTCCCAGGAAAGAGTTGATGGCATCTCAACGCAAGAAGGTAGAGAAGAATCCCTAGCGAAGATGTGCCGAGAGCGAGAAAGCCTATCTTCCCCGAGATTATTTATTCCTCTTATTTCTTATATGAATAACTGAAATCAATCCTCACTTGTATTAACTTCATGAGTGAAGAGATAGAGAAACCCTCAATACCGGCACTGCTCCTATCAAAATCAAATAATTGGATTTGTTTCCCCACTTCCTCCACGGGATTTGTACATCGGATGAGGATTCCTACAACGGTACAACGGATCAATACATTCAAATCAATGAAACCATTAGGTACGACCCGGGATCTACTCTATTTTTAGATTTGCTAATGCCGAGATCCGATGCGAAAGCAAAGCGAAGGTTGTTATTCAATAGTTGTTGCCGGTAAAGGAACAGCGGAACGGGTATCTTTAGCAAAGCAATTTTGATTGGTTGAATCGTATTGAGTTCCGGTCTCTTATAGGGTCTTTCTTTGTCCTACTTATAGTATCTTTCCTCCAGCCTATCGAAACTCGTGTTTTTATTAACCAACAACACATGCACTTTGTTAGAACTAAAGAAAAGGTTATTCAATCCACTAGTGCAACTGAAGTGAAGGAATTACCTATTCTGAACCTCCACAAGAAAGAGCTCATAACCACTGCTTGTGAACAGTTCTCCTCAACTGAAGGCGCACTACTGTTACTATCAGTCTAGTCTCTCGAGGGCACTCTTTCGATCTCGAACAAACTGACTTCTCCGGAAGAGAGAGATATTCAGAAAACCCGATTTCCAGTCCTGTCTTAAGAACCCGACTCCAAAGAAAGAAAAAAGAAAAGCGGACTAAAAGAGAACAACAAAAGAGAGATCACTTTCGACGATTGAACAGCACTTTTATATCCAGATTGGAACTGGACTTGAACCTTCATATCCAGATTTCACTCCACTTTCACTTTCATATCAGGAACGTCAACTTGCACTTTCAATAGTGAATTATTCACTTTCCGGAATTGGCTCATATTCACATAGGCCAAGAAAGACGAATAAGACCTTGAACTCCCTATTTCACGTATAATCGAGAGACTCATAATATCAGTGCCTTGGGTAAATTCCTACCAAAGGGAGAAGATTACCGAACTTTTTTCTGTCTTCTTCGCTTCCTAAAATATTTAGGGAACAGGCTGGCTTTCATGTTCATAAGTTCTCTTTGTCACATACATCCATCGCTTTCGTCTTTCTTGGCTTACTCAGGTGATCTAATTAATGGGCAAGCCCCACTCAAAGCAATTCAGTCCCGGAGCTCTTTCTTCTAAATGCGGATTCAATAGCACCGGTGACGAAAGCAAAGGATATTCAATCCACTTGTCGTCTTGTGGGCCTGCTTCTTTCCGTTCTTTCTCTTCTTTTGCAGAGGTGTGTGTTGCGCCACGCATACAAATCGTTTTTTTAGCCAAAGGGTGACTTTACCACTCGCTTCTGGTTCCAATGGATATGGGTTAGATGGATGGAGTCTTCCTTATTGAAGTGGGCAAGGCAAGCAGCTCCTCTCGAATAGGCTGATCGGTGATACGTGATTTTGGAATAAAAGCTAGACGACTCAGCCCTCTTCTCATCTCAAAGCTCGACCTCTGCCACTACTACTGATTCCCTAGCCAAGCCATACTTCTCATTCTTTGCTTGAATCCATAAAAAAACAAATTCCGTCGAGTTTCCTTGCATGGGTTGATTGACCTTGAAGTCCATATATAGATTCCCGTAGTTCATCTCAACTTGACCAACCATTGAGAATGGAACAAATAGGGGAGATGGAATTCTTCTATATTGTCTTTCAACCCTTGCTCTTTCCTTGGCTTCGCCTTCCACCTTCAGCTAAGCACCTAACCCGTGGAACGGGACCTTCGATCTAGCCTTTGTTCGGGTATGGGACCGACCTGGGATTCTTCCATCCGAGTGAGTACCGCCCTTTTGATTTGGTTTGAGTACGGGACCGACCTTCTCTTTTGTTTGTAATTGGGCTTGCCCGAAACAAAGGAACTTTGGTGTGAGAACCCACCCGAGTTGGTAACCCAACGTTTTCACCTACGATTTCTCCCTCGTCTTCTTTGCCTATCCTTTAGCTTCTTTCTTGTCTGATCTTAGATTTCACTGTTAGGAAATAGGGAATTACCTGTCACTCCGCCTTTCTAAGAAGGCCTTTCGCTTAGTTGTCCTTTCTACTAGAACTTCCCTTTAGCAGTTCTGGAACATCTATAGTATGCTTGAATGTCGGCAATTTTTCTATATTCTCTTCCTCCTCGTCCATTAGTTCAGTTCCTTTCCTTAGTGAAATCTGCCCCCCTCCATCTTTCGAGAACAACAAGAGGGCATTCTCAAGCAGGCGTATTCTTCTTCACTTCCTAAGAAGGCATTTTCTTGCTAACAAGTCATTCTGGCAAACAAAAGAGCTACTTCTATCAAAGAGGAGCAAAGGCTAAGCGGAACTCCTCCCTTCGTGTCTTCTTCCTTTCCAAGCTTGTTGCGGGGAATCTGGGCTCTTTTTCAGCCCCTAAGGACTGCTACTTTGATGAATGAGGCCTGACGGTCTTAATTCCTAATGCTACTCCTACTGCTATTGCTATTGTTACTGCTTTTGGGAATTGGCATCTTTCTTCATAGGGTCCTAGCCAAGGAAAGCTTTCCCATTAAATGAATGTGCTTGCATACTCTTCGATTCCTGCGGGAAGTGTGGGACTAATTGAATTTCATTCTTGTCTGCTAAGAGAATTATTCTTCCTTACAGCTTGCATTCGATGCATCCACCGTACTAAGAGCTCCTTCTTGAAGAACCGATTCTGTAACAACCCCAAAGGCGAATCTATCTAAATAAACCTAAAACTCCCATTATGATTTGAGATTGCCTTGCCGTTGCGCCCCTTGCCTTTCTTACTGGATTTCCAGTTGATGGGGAAGGCTTGGCAAAGAAGCTTGTGTCGGAAGAGAAGTGGAAAACTAAGCTGTTCGGGCTTAACTTAAACCTGATTGCCCTAGTAGGAGTCAGAATAAGGTTGAGGCTTGAAGACAAGCAACTGACATCTCGGATCTTGCCATTGCCAGGAGCATGGATGCCCAGAATGCCCTCAGTCTATGTCTGTCTATATAGGCTTTAAGGAAAAAGGCAAGTAAGCCGTAAGCCAAAAATCAAGGCTTTTAAGGACCTTCGACAGCTTATAAATAAGCTAATAACAGATCTTTTGCGTCTTTCGAGATGCGAAGAGAAGTAAGAAGGTTTACTATTGGGATAACGAAGATATGACCATATTTCAGATCGATTTTCAACAGACGAGATCGGATAGTAGAATAGAGAGAAGGATTTGCTGCTTTCTTAAAATGATAGAGAGTCAGGAGAGGGTCTATGTTAATAGAGCTCTTTAGATAGGGAGAGGAAAGACGTAACTAGACCGCGGAAAGAATAGAATCTTTTACCGCTACATCCGCTGGAGAAGAAAACTCAGCAAAGGAGATTCCTATCCTTTCTCTAGTTGAAGACTAATCTGGATATTCCCGAAGATGCTTGACTTCGAGTTCTTGGAGTGACAGCTTTCTTTGTAAACAAGGGTCCCTTACTCTATTACTTTTCCACTTCATTGATCTGAAAGAAGTGACAGAAGAAAGCTACGGGCATATACCCCTGCCCCGGGGGAACAGGTGCCACCTCAACAGCTATATTCTAAATCGTTAAGCCTCGCAACCCTTTCCTTTGTATCGGACCTTTCCCGCTTTCCTTACTTTCCTTCCTCACTCAAACTTCAAAAAGTCCTTCCATGAATCTAGGGAAGGAAAACCACCTCTGACTTCACCAAGTCTCCCTTTCTTTGGTCGAAGGCTTCAGGTCAAGATCCTTTTTCCTATCTATTGAAGATGCAAAGAGAGATGCTTCTTCCTCTTCAAGTTGGAAGTGCAAGAAGAAATGCGGTAAATAGGAGTTCCATCTACCACGCACTCGCTCCACACTCCAGCTAACTTCAGCATCCATACTCAGCTAGGAGGAAGGTGCCGGGGACACTATGAACACACATGTACTTGGTTGACTTCACGTCCCGTCTCACAACCGGGTAAGATCAAATAAACAAACAGCTTGCTTGCCCAATCCCTATTGAGAGGATTTCTTGAGCTTGAACTTCCTTTTGTAGCTCCGCTCACAAGGACTTCTTTTCATCCGCAATGAAGCTTATACCACCACTTGGTCAGTAAGGCCTGATTCAAAAAAAGATCAATCACCCCCTTCCCTACTTCAATGGAAAAGGGGGAATCGCCCTTTCACAGCTGCCCCTCCACAAAATTTATACCTATCCTTTCGCCTAAGATGATCACGAACGAAGACAGAGAATTGCTTAGATAGGAGGAGGAAACGAACCAACCCGAAAAAACAAACAAAAGGGAATGAGAGAAATGATCGGAACGATTGAAGAAAGAAAGAGAATGGCGGCCCCTTTCCTTTCGCCCAGGGGGCATCGTCGTCGGGGACAGGCTTCGAGGGTTCTTCCATATCTAGATATAGAGATAGATGATGACAGAGATCTAGATCTTTCTATAGATAGATCCTTTGAGAAATTTCTATTGATCCGCTTTCAAGATCTATGAACAAGAGAGATCCAAAAAATCTCCATGTAAAAAAAAGAGATGAATAGATAGGGCTGAGCCGATAGCAGGACTGGGTACGATGATGGGGCGAGAGAGGGAAAAAACCCTTCGGGATGGATCGGGAAAAGTGACCTCCGGCTCAGCCCACAACTTCCTTCCCTTCGCATAGCTCAGGTGACTCCCTTCCCCCTTTTTTCCCAGAATGAATTAGCCCGACACGACGAATCCTGCCCTCCTTTCTTTCTTTCTCATTGAATGAACCACTGCCTGGGACGCCCCTATGCCTATGAATTCAATGATTTAAGGGCCCCGGGAGGAAACTTCGGAAAGAAAGCCTACTGGTTGGTCTGGTTGTCCCCCGGCGGTGCCCGGGAGGGCCTCGGTTCAATCTTGCCGATTCTACCTAGACATGGCTCAAAATGAAGGGGTAAGGCCAAGTGTTCTTAAAACAAAACTCGAAGTGCACACTTCGGAGCACGGTCTTCCGTTAGGTCCTTTACGGACGACGAAAGCCCCTTGGCTATACTCTACTCTTCGCCTCCGGCTGTTCTGTTCTTTTCTTTTGGCTCGGCGGAGCTGATCTGGGTTCCATTACACTCTGTAGGAAATGCATAGACAGTCCACGCAGCAAACCGAGGCCCTGCGTGCGCCGTACGTACCGCCTACGAATAATAGGTAGCCCCACCCCAGGCAGAGTTTGTGAGCCGTGTAATAGGCGACCATTTCGCGCGGTTCGGGGGGCACTTGAATAAGCCGTCGGCACCCGGCTGCGTCTTTACCCCTATCCAATTTTTGGGCCAATTCCCCCTTCGTACTACCAAAAAATGAGATTCTTGCCGAATCCGAGTTTGCTGCCCCAACCATTACAAAACTAATACCTATTCTGTTTAGTACTTCAGGTGCTTCTCTAGCGTATAATGTAAATCTCGTAGCGGATCAATTCCAACGAGCCTTTCAAACTAGTACTTTTTGTAATCGACTCTATAGCTTCTTCAATAAACGCTGGTTCTTCGATCAAGTTTTGAATGACTTTCTAGTCAGATCGTTCCTGTGTTTCGGATATTCAGTCTCATTCGAAGCTTTAGACAAGGGTGCTATTGAGATATTGGGCCCTTATGGTATCTCGTACACATTCCGACGATTGGCCGAACGAATAAGTCAACTTCAAAGTGGATCTGTTGTGCGAAGAGTGCGTTATGAACCGTGGCCGCCTACCTGCTTTGGTTGGTGGGGGCGGCTCCTCCGTTGTGGGTAAACGGGAAACCCGACTCTACGAACCCGAGGAAAGGCTGCACAGCTTCCGTAGGGGCGTTAAGACCGGAGCTTTTTGTAGTGCTAGCAGGAATGCAAGTGAATGAATCCAATCCCATCCCCTTTAAAATCGGCGAGGTAATACCTTATTGAAGTAGGGCACGCTACGGCAACACAGGACTGACGGGGTGGGGGCTTGCTGTCTACTTGGCGAGCCTTCACTGCCCCCTTCTGTAACTTCCCTTCTTTCGTCCGTCCACGAGGCAGTCAAAAGAAAGAGAGAAAGGGGCGGCTATAACGCAGGAGTCGTGGCGGTTGTATGCCACAAGGTCCCTATAGACAAGGGGACAAGTGAATCATCGCTTTTGGGCGCAGGCAGCCCTCTACCATCCATCCCATTGCATTCCTCTCGTAGAGTACTGTACCGTCTCAGACCAGATACATCTATGGAAAGAAAGGATTTCATAGAAAATCTTCATTTTTCTATTTTTTTTATCCCCATGCATTCCGTTATTCCCGTAACTATGGATTGATTGTCCCTACCTAACTAAATGGTAGTGGTCTAGGGAGCGCAATTGCTAGAGCACGGGAGAATGAAGAGTAATGATTTAAGCAAGAGCAGCCGGACGGACTACTATAGTCAGTCTAGTGACTACTATAGTCTTTTCTTTCTTTGTAGTTAAGTAATAATGTTTGGTATAGCAGCCTTTCCGAGCGAGTCTCTGGGATCTCCTGTAAACCCCCATGATGTGGTAAAGGGAGGATATTAGGGGAAGCAGTGAGTGGAGATTCCCCTGCGGAGAGCCGGATGAGGGGAGACCCTCACGTCCGGTTCGGAGGGCGGGGATATCCCGACCCTACTATCATTATGCCTTTGCAATGTTACTTGGTTCAACTCCATTTGTGACCTTTTCTCGTATGTGGGACTCTCTATCTTCTTGGGTAGATTCTAGATCGTCTTTCATTTTGTTAGTGAGTAGTTTTCTTATTAATAAGTCAAGTCAAGAGTAATAAGAGAACTGTAGGAGCTTGCCAGGACGGCTTGGTAAGCAAGCTACCTGTTATGTAGGCACCAACTCCCAGTTCTTTCTCTTCTTTCTTTTTGATTTTTTATTCTCGTTTTTTTACTAAACGTATAATCTCCTTTCCGGGGAAGGGGTAACATAGACGGAGGCACATGTAGACAGATACAGACTTTTTCAATCTTTTGCCTAAGCGAAGTAGTTGATCCCTCCGAGGTAAGGGCGAATCGAGACCGAAAGCTACTAATAAAATAGCATAATCTGAACACATAGCTGAACACATAGTTTAAGTAGAAACTGTTAAAGCTCCCTGGTCTCGAAACGGCCGGCTTTGGTTCAGCTCTCGGGGCCACCTTACACACTAATAAAATCGTCAGCTTCCTTCCCCACTCATCGCCCTCACTTTAAGACAAAAAATCCAATTCGATTCAAAGATCGGAATCATACCTCCAGCGGGCAAGGTCGGCTCAAGAAATGGAAGTTGTGAGATGGAAAGAAAACCACGAAAAAAGAACTGAATTAGGGATCAATCCATACGCGGCTTGCCTTCTCCCCTTCCCCATAGTAAGCCAGCCAATAGTACCCTAACTTAAGAAGTTCTCTTAGCTAGCGCATGTCCATTAATGTGACCACCGCATGCTCCTGCATGAGTTTCATGAATGGTTTGTTTTCGAATCCTATCTCTCTGGGGAAAGGTATCTTTTTTCAATTCGAACAACGGTATCCCTACCTGGCAAACTATCCTCGTTTTCGAAGTCCCTAGTTTTGTCCTCTGCTGTAGTATTCCGGTTAGTAGACGGCTTCCTTCATCAGAAATCTAGCCAGTGCTTTCCATTAGGTGTGCAACGAAGGATAGCCTTGCTTTTCTTCTGATTCTGATTCAGTCCAAAGATAGAGACAAAAGAAAGGTAATTATTGAATCGGACTTGGCTTCTTTTTCGGCATGGGCAAAGGTTTGGCAATTCCACCATTAGCAAAGGTTTAATCGGTTGACGGTATCCTTGGCGAAAGGCACCTGGTGAGAGTAGCTGCTGCTGCTGTGCTACCTCCAACTATGAAGTTCAGCACATGAACAATACAGAGTACTTTGTTTCCAAAAACAATACAGAGAACAAGACCACAAGAAAACAATTTACAAGAACGACTTTTAGGCAGCAGCATCTGGACAACAGGCTTAAAAGCTTCCAGAAAAATGATAGCACAGACAGCCGAAACAATTTTCCTAATATTTCTTTAACTTGACCTTTTTGCAGTACATCTAACAGCATATAGGGGAATGCCTTTTTTATATTACATTTGCACCAAACCAAGCTATTCTTAATACTAATTCCTTTGCATAGATACTTTCAAAAGTGCTGAGAATAGCAACAGAGAGAAAACGCTGCAGAAGATATCACAATTGAATTACTAACCTGGTACTTGTTCATAGATTTTCTAGCATCTTCAATAAGCTTTGATTCTTACTCAAGTAGTTTGGTTTGTAGTGTAGTTTTTTTTCTTGACTCTAGTAGTGTAGTTAGCATGCCTTCCGTTCCTTGCTTGCTTATGCACTTTTGAATTAAAGACGACCTTTCAATTCATTATTGACTGGATAAAGTAGTATTAGTTAATATACGCTGATTCAGACAAATCAAAAATAAGAGACAGTCTTTTTCGATACTGTATGCTGGGACAGACCTGTAGGTGAGCACAAGCACAGCCAGCCTTCCACCTCTTTATACTTATGTTTAGCAGTGTACCTGGTCTTACTTCTTTTTCAGTTTACGCTTGTGTCCCAAGCTTGCAAGTTCGAAGAAGAGTATTGTATTGACCTGAATCAAGTTGTTTACCTACCCGCCGTTATGTCTTAGCTAGGAATGAGCTGTGAACAAAATTGAAATAGTTGTTACTTGAGTCGATAATGACTTTGTGTCGGTTTGCTATTTTCTATAAATTGGACTGGTACCATGTATTGTAACATAAGCTTTTGTATAAGAGCTGAGATGTAGTTAAGATTACACTTGATCCTCTCTCTGTTTTGTTGCTTCCTTCCATTATCTCCAACAACTGGTATCAACACTAGGAACCTTCACGGTCAGGGTTGATTTTATTAGACCACTATGAACACTTGTAATTGGTTCTTTCTACTTCAGGCATGGTTCTCTCTAGTTAGTGGAAGAGTGTACAACATAGGGATTGGTATCAGTCACACATTTAAGAAAGAAAGTGAAAGGGGAGGGCAAGAGCGGTTCGAAGGTCAATGAAATGATAAAAAACCACCAGGTCGAGTTCGCTTCTCCCTTCCTTTTGGTGTTTAGGATGTGAAGTTGATATAAGAAGAGAGGAAAGGGAACTGCGCTAAATGGATAATTTCATCCTGGTGATGGGCTATTCCAATGGGCATGCATCTGAGATATGGGCTTTGAGCGTAGGAACGCCCACCTTTACAAGAGCTCAGTTCTAAGATTGTTTGCGCGCAGGCACCACTACTATTCTGTCTTTTCTTGTTATGCATCCGGTCCTATAAATCTTTTTTTTTCTGACCGGAGGAAGAGAAATAAAAACGTCACTTCGCTCGCCTTGGGGGACCTAATTAGGAGCTGATTGATTTCTTTAATAGATATGAAGATGCCTTGAATGAACCCAAGCAAGCCGAAATAGAATACTATAAGTATGAAGTGGACATCTATGGTTTAATTGGAAACATCTCTTTTCTATTTATATTTTGCCAGTGCCTCCCTTTGTGGCAGAGCGAGCGCCTTGACTAAGATAGATTGACTCTTTCATTCTTTCTTTTTTATTCTGGTTCCAATCGTTTGAGGAAAACCCCCTTTGGCATCAATGAAACTCTGTTATATAGGAGTTCAAAAACCTCATTTCGTTTGAGAGATAGTGGAATTTCTTCTTTCAACATGTACATCGACGAGGGTGTCGATGACTTGAGTGAGGAATGGTCATGTGCTAGAGGCCGTACCTTTGGAGTAAGACCTCAACAAGGGGGTGTGCAGTTTAAATGTAAATGACGAGCATGGAGAGGCCAAGGTCATTTGTAATTAGGTGTGGCTGATGCAAGAAGACTGGCGAGCTGTCCATGGTGAGAAAAGTTGTGATGCTACTGCAGGGGGCATCCTGGTGTAGTTGAGGGCGCAGAACTTCTGTGCGGGTACAACTGGCACTTAAAAGACCTTCC